>NC_041382.1:259155209-259162105 GCF_002162155.2 Triticum dicoccoides
AAAGGGGGGCGGCTTGCTCGGGCGAGGGGGCGCCCGGGGAGGAGGCCTACCCGGACTCTCCTTGGCGTTCGTGCCGGGCACGGCGGCGCAGGCGAGGGAGGCGGTGGCACGGGCGGGCCGGCCTCGCTCGGCTGGGCCTTAGGCCTAGTCGGGCGAGGGAACTTTTTTTTAAAACAAAAATTTCGCCGACCGAAATAAAATCCTAGAAAAATAAATAAAAATCTAAAAATGCCAAAACAAATTTTCACCGTCTAAATAAAATATTTAGAACGGGATGAACATTTTCTTGGCCCTAAAATGCAATTTTGAAAACATGTAATTTTTCTAATGCAAATAAAATCTGAATAAAATCAAATAAATGATTTTAATATTTTTCCTCGAATATTTCAATTATTTTGTAGAAGTCATATTATCTCCTCTCATTTATTTTAATGTGAAATATTTTCCGGAGAGAAAAATAATTAAAATCAAACATCCTCGTTTCAATATTTGATAAAAATCAAATATGAAAACAGGAAAATCCCCAACTCTCTCCGAGGGTCCTTGAGTTGCTTAGGATTTTCGAGGATCGCGAGACGAAAAGCAAATGAAATATGATATGCATGGATGACTATGTATAACATTCCAAATTGAAAATTTGGGATGTTACAAACCTACCCCCCTTAAGATGAATCTCGCCCTCGAGATTCGGGTTGGCTAGAAAATAGGTGTGGGTGGTCTTTGCGAAGGTCATCCTCTCGTTCCCAGGTGGCTTCATCCTCGGTGTGGTGGCTCCACTGAACCTTGCAAAACTTGATAACCTTACTGTGGGTGACTCTGCTGGCAGACTCAAGAATCTTTACTAGCTTTTCCTCGTAGGTCAAATCAATGTCCAACTGAATTGCCATCTCAGCATGATACTTCTTCAGCTATGAAATGTGAAACACATCATGAACTCTTGACAATCCTTCGGGTAATTCCAACTTGTAGGTAACTTCTCCCATCCGTTCCAAAACACGATACGGTGCTACTAATCTCGGAGCTAATTTTCCCTTAACTCCAAAACGTTTCACTCCTTGCAAGGGAGATACTCGCAGATATACTCTATCTCCAATTTCGTAGGTTACCTCTTTGCGTTTGGAGTCCGCATAACTCTTTTGTCTGGACTGAGCAATCTTCAATCTATCACGAATCAATTTGACCTTCTATTCAGACTCCTTGATCAAGTCTGGTCCAAACAACTGTCGGTCTCCTACCTCGTCCCACATCAAAGGTGTTCTGCACCTGCGTCCATACAGGGCTTCAAACGGTGCCATCTTCAAACTGGCTTGGTAGCTATTGTTGAACGAGAACTCTGTGTAAGGCAAATTGTCATCCCAACTAGATCCATAGTTTAGCGCACAGGCTCTCAACATGTCCTCCAAAATTTGGTTCACTCTCTCGGTTTGTCCATCTGTCTGTGGGTGAAAAGTTGTACTGAACTCTAACCTTGTTCCCAAAGTCTGATCTAACTGATGCCAGAACTTTGAAGTAAATTGTGTTCCTCTATCTGATACGATGGTCCTCGGAACTCCATGCACACATATGATCCTGGACATATAAATCTTGGCCAACTTTGCACTGGTATAAGTGGTCTTCACTGGGATGAAGTGAGCCAGTTTGGTTAAGCGATCAACTACTACCCATATGGAATCATATCCTGCTTTAGTCCTGGACAATCCGGTGATAAAGTCCATGCCAAGTTTATCCCACTTCCATTCTGGTATCGGCATAGGCTGTAACAGTCCTGCTGGCTTCTAATGTTCTGCCTTCACTCTCTGACATACATCACATACAGCTACATACTCGGCAATATCCTTCTACATACCGGTCCACCAGAAACATTCCTTCAAATCTAGATACATCTTGGTGTTTCCAGGGTGTATCGAGTATGGTGAGTCATGAGCCTCTTGAAGTATTAACTTCCTGATTTCCTGGTTATTGGGCACATAGACTCGGTCCTCGAACCATAGGGTATCATGCTCATCTTCACAAAAACCTTTGGCCTTTCCTTTGCTCATCTTCTCCTTTATCTCGGCAATTGCCTTGTCCTCCTTCCGAGCTTCCCGAATCTTGTCCAGCAATGTCGACTGGACTTCCATTGTTGCAACGGATCCTCTAGGAACAATCTCCAAACAAAGTTCCATGATATTCTCTGCTAACTCCTTTGGCAATCCCTTATTTTCAAGGATATTAGCATAACTCTTCCTGCTCAAGGCATCTGTTACAACATTGGCCTTTCCTGGATGATAGTGTAGCTTCATGTCATAATCATTTATAAGATCCAACCATCTCCTCTGTCTAAGGTTCAGTTCCTTCTGGGTGAAAATGTACTTCAAACGCTTATGGTCCGTGTATACATCACATCGGTTTCCAATAAGGTAATGTCTCCAGGTCTTCAATGCATGCACTACGACTGCTAATTCCAAATCATGTGTGGCATAGTTCAACTCATGAGGTTTTAGTTGTCGTGAGGCATACGAAACAACTCTTCCATCCTGCACAAGTACACATCCAAGCCCTAAGCGAGAGGCGTCGCAATACACTTGGAATTTCTTATGTATATCCGGCAGTGTTAGCACTGGTGCTGTAGTCAACCATTTCTTTAACTCCTGGAAACTTGCCTCACAATCTTCTGTCCATTTAAACTTAGCATCCTTATTTAACAGTTCAGTCATTGGCTTCAGAATCTTGGAAAAATTCTCAATGAATCTCCAAGAGTAACCCGCGAGTCCAAGGAAACTGCGGATCTCGCTAACTGAGGTGGGTGCCAACCATTCAGTGACTGATTGAATTTTGCTAGGGTCTACTGCTATACCTTCTTCCGATATAACATGTCCAAGGAATCCGACTTCCTTCAACCAAAACTCGCATTTGCTAAACTTAGCATACAGCTGGTGTTCCCTGAGTTTCTCGAGAACTAAGCGCAAATGCTCCTTGTGCTCCTCCTCGTTCTTCGAGTATAGCATAATATCATCAATAAACACCACCACAAACTTGTCCAAATATTCCATGAACACCTTGTTCATCATGCTCATGAAATAAGCAGGGGCATTAGTCAGTCCAAATGACATGACCGTGTACTCGTATAATCCATTCCGAGACGTGAATGTTGTCTTTGGTATATCCTTCTCCCGTATCTTCAACTGATGGTATCCTGATCGCAGATCGATCTTCGAAAACACCTTAGCTCCTTGCAACTGATCAAACAGATCGTTGATCATCGGCAGTGGGTAGTTGTTCTTGATCGTCACTTCATTCAAGGCTTGATAATCAACAACCATCCTTAGGGATTTATCCTTCTTCTCAACCAAAAGCACTGGGGCTCCCCAAGGTGATGAACTTCTTCGAATGTATGCTTTCTCCAATAACTCCTTGATCTATTTCTTAATTTCCTCCAGACCATTTGCAGGCATCCGATATGGTCTCTTGGATATTGGTCTTGTTCCTGGCAACAGCTCTTTCAAAAACTCAACGTCTCTATCTGGTGGCATGCCTAGTAACTCCTTTGGAAAGTCATCCGGATAATCCTTTACTACAGGCACTTCCTCCTGAACAACTCCCGTGAGGGTATTCACTTGGCTCCTCCTAGGCACATGCCTAGACACATACGTAATCCTTTTCCCCTCCGGGGTGGTAAGATAAATCGACTTACTAGCACAGTCAATATTCCCTCCAAACTTTGACATCCAGTCCATACCTAATATCACATCCAATCCTTGTGACTCAAAGATAATTAGGTCGGACGGAAAAACATATGTGACAATGGTTAAGGGTACCTGGTCGCACCATCGGCTAGCCATGTATTCTGCTGCTGGATCAACTGGGTGAGCTCCGGAGGGAAAACAAAACCGGGGTCACGTCTGGAAGGCATCTGATGGGTTTAGACGGAAGAGATCAGAATAGAAAAGGGGTCTAATGATAAAACACTACCCATATGCACATGAGACAAAGACAAACATTTCACTCAATCAATCAAGCAAGGGCATACAAACGGTCTAGGACTATCGCAAAGTGCTCATCTAACACTAATTACATGGGGGAATGCTACTAATATTTGGTGGTCATCTAGAAATTTTGATCGGTGGAAGACTCTATGATGTCTGCTCCAGCTTCGTCTTCAAAGTCATCATCACTAGGATCGGAATCGGTGTCGTCAATGATGATGTAATCCTCGGGGCGTATCTCCTTGGGTTCTTCTTCGTCTTCTTCCACTGGTGCTGGTCCTCCCATGAATACTCCGATCTTCTTGACTAAGTCGTCATTCTGCTCCAGTAGTGTCTTGATTTCCTCCTCATATCCATCACGTGTAAACTTGAGTTCTTCCTCTAGTTCGATGATTCTAGTCTTCGCCTTCTTCAAGTCCATCATGTTCGCGCACATCTGGTTCTCCTGACATCGAATGTGCTGGTGTAACTCCTGGATGAAAGCGGCAATGGATCTATCCTTCTTGGTGCTGATTACTTCCCATTGCTCGTCTCGACGCCCACATATTTGGTAGATAGTGTCCTTGAGTTCCCTGTTGTAGACTTCTCCAATGCGTCCCATGGTAATGTGGGCTGCCATGCTCTTGCCTAGACTCCAGCTGGGTGCTTCAAAAGAAAACTCTATGGGTTTAGAAGTTGGCGAGAACGTCCTTCCTCGAAGTTGTACTTGAACCATCCAGCGCTCCTCTTCAGGTAAAGTGCGTTGTACGTTCCGGTGAAGCTTGGTATCCCAACGTTCAAATACCTAGTGACTTCCTTCAAGTGGCGTCCAAAAGGTGTTTCTTCATCCGGTTGCGCAAACTTGTTCTTCATCTCCGCCATCCTAAAGAGTAGAAAATGGAGAAAAGTCAGAAATGAGAATAGAAGTGTGGCCTAGGGTTTATCTTAGTGGTCATGTCCTACACTCAGCGTGTGCTCTGATACCATCTTGTAGCGACCCGACCTCAGATGGTCAAGTCTCTGTGCTTCAGTGTCATCCCTGCATCGGTAATGCTGATACACAGTACTCGAAGGATTTATAACAGAGTGGCAATCACACACCTATTACATCGAATGTCCCAAGAGAGAACTTATTACAATAACATGGCTTAAGGCCATCTAATACGATAACAGCAGAAGGCTTGGAAGATAAAGTGAGTCCATCAACTCCAACAGCATAGCTGAGCTGCACGGCAACGACCTAAGGAACCTTACTCCTCATCTGAAAAGTTTGCAACATCATGCGTTGCAGCCCGAAAATAGGTCAGCACATGGAATATGCTGGCAATGTAACACTATAGAGCAAGAACAGAATAATGCTATCACAACATGCATATTTGGCTGGTGGAAAGCTCTATGGTTATAGTTTTTGCGAAAAGCCAATTTTCCCTACAACAAAGGAATAGATTTTAATTTTAACTATCATGGTAGTTGAAACATCATTGAGA
This sequence comes from Triticum dicoccoides, assembly GCF_002162155.2. Lineage (NCBI taxonomy): Eukaryota > Viridiplantae > Streptophyta > Magnoliopsida > Poales > Poaceae > Triticum > Triticum dicoccoides. Next base: position 259,160,641 of record NC_041382.1, read on the forward strand.
AGGTTCCTCCAACTCAATCCCAATTAAAGTGATTAACATCCCAACAGTATTAATTAAGAATGGTGAGATACATGTGATAATCCAAATACTAGATACTCAAGAATTGTCCATAACCGGGGACACGGCTAACCATGATTAGATTATACACTCTGCAGAGGTTTGCGCACTTTTCCCCGCAAGAATCGATCGCCTCCGTTGGATTTCTTGCACTACATGGTGTTTGAGAAACGGATGACCAAGACACAGTCTTCCAGAAACATTAACTCTCTACTCCGGACAGACCATACCAAACCAACATCCCACTACCTGCTGATCTGCCTCTTCAAGAGCTTCACGTAACTTACTCAACTATCCTAGAGCCCATAATAGCTTGTGGCTGCACACGAAAGTTTCTAGCATGAATCACCTAAGTTCCCTTTGAGCCTGGGTGGCGGTCCATAGGAAGATCACACGGGTACTCCGGGATTTCCAAAAATTACAGGCAACACTGGGTTCCCCAGGTGCCTCAATCCACCCAGATGTTAAATTAAGTTGCCACCTTAAGTTGAACCCATAATTAACAATCCCACAGCTGTCATGGATTTCACTCAAACCCAAACCACGTCTACGAGCATAGCATAGCATAGTAATATAAGCAGCATAGAAGTAACTCCCAGGGTTTGACTGCAACAGGGTAATAGGTTCTAGCTCAACAACAACTAAATCCTAATCATGCAATGTGTGAGGATTGGAACTAATGCATAAAAACTGGGTGATAAAAGGGATATGATCAAAGTGTTACTTGCCTTGCTGACGGTCTGCGAAACCTAGGGACTCGTAGTAGCACGCTTCGCACTCCGGGTGTTCTATCCCAAACAAACAATAACATACATAAGCAACAAGCAAGAGATGCACAAGGAGAACTCAAATAAAAGAGATTGACCAGAAGGTTCAACTTAAGAACTCCGGTTCACAAAAAGAATCAAATCAAATGGAGCAACGAAACTCAAACGGCGAAAAAGAGAAGCTTCATTTACTAATCTGAACCTAGGTCAAATTTTATAGTAGCAAAAACTTATTTTACTCGGTTAAATAGAAAGAGGGTTTTGAGATGAAGATCTAGGTGCTTGAATCGCCTGATTCTGACTAACGAGCGAAAAGATAACAGAAACTAAGATCGGATCAGAAATCGCAATCGAGAAAAACTCGTGGAATAAATCAGATAAAAGAAATCCGACGAATAGACTAACGAACGAGCGTTCGTTAGCTGTAACTAACGGGCGAAAAACCGTTCTTCAAAACGAACGTACGAACGAACGTCCGCTGACTAGAAGAACCGAGAAAAACCGGCGATCCGAAAAAAACGAATCTAGGGTTTTCTAAAAAAATCGAACGGTTTTAGAAAGAAAAACCGACGGCGGATCCGGTGGCTACCTCTGGCGGGGCTCCGGCGAGGCGAGGGCGGAGGCGGGGCGGCGGCTCGCGG
>NC_041382.1:259162491-259188828 GCF_002162155.2 Triticum dicoccoides
GCGGGCGACTGCGGGCGGTGGTGGTGGCTGCGGGGCGGCTGCGGTGGTGGTGGTGGGGGGCTTGGTGGCGGGCTTTTAAAAGGGGGGGCAGCTTGCTTCAGTGAGGGGGCGCCCGGGGAGGAGTCCGAGTCGGACACTCATCGGTGTCCGTGCCGGGCACGGCGGCGCGGGCGAGAGAGGCGGTGGCACGGGCGGGCCGGCCTGGCTCGGCTGGGCCTTAGGCCCAGTCGGGCGCGAGAACTTTATTTAAAAAAATTCGCCGACAGAAATAAAATCATAGAAAAATAAATAAACATCTAAAAATGCCAAAACAAATTTTCACCGTCTAAATAAAATATTTAGAACGGGATGAACATTTTCTTGGCCCTAAAATGCAATTTTGAAAACCTGCAATTTTTCTCATGCAAATAAAATCTGAATAAAATCAAATAAAATCAAATAAATGATTTTAATATTTTTCCTGGAATATTTCAATTATTTTGGAGAAGTCCTATTATCTCCTCTCACTTATTTTAATGTGAAATATTTTCTAGAGAGAAAAATAATTAAAATCAAAAATCCTCGTTTCAATATTTGATAAAAATCAAATATGAGAACAGGGAAATCCCCAACTCTCTCTGAGGGTCCTTGAGTTGCTTAGGATTTTCGAGGATCGCGAGACGAAAAGCAAATGAAATATGATATGCATGGATGACTATGTATAACATTCCAAATTGAAAATTAGGGATGTTCCAAATTCTTGGGGCCTCCTTCTCAAGAACCCAACCCTGCAAAAGATGATCGCGATCTAGATGGTACCACGGAGAAACCCAATTGCAACAGGCGTCGTCTGGCGTTCAGTTGCAACAGGCGTCATCTGGCATTTAGGAGACGCCTCCAGTTGCCGCCTTCACCTAGCCTCAGATAGCCGAGGTGCGAAATATTATCAGCCCCAACACAGTCAAGAAGGCTGTCTCTGAGAAGAACTCAATCCCATTACAGCAGAATAAGAAGGGATGGAAAAGAAAGAATAACAAGGGTGCGAGCCAACCGGCCCCGAGTACGATCCGTGCTCAAGACGGGCCACCTTCATCTAAGGATATCTCAAGGAGGGTGCATGTGGTGGGTAGGCCGATGCTACCGACTAATCTGTTCAATGCTGCAACGGTGTTATGCGCATGACAGTGTTCTTTGTTTGGAGAAGCGGCGTCTCTCCGAGAATGATGTGGCATACCCGGTTTTCATGGCCAAGGTGCCAGAGGGCAAGGGCTTTGTCGATAGCGCCATCGGGGGTATGATCATCCTGCAGTTTGATGACATCTTCACTATGTTTAACCTTCATCCGCTGCACTACACCTTCATTCGGCTATTTTCGCTAAGTATGGGGATCATTAGAGACAAGACCCCGGACATCATGATAGTCGACCCATTCTACACGCGTGCCAAGCTCTTAGGCGACATTGGGGACCGGCAAGTCGCGAGTTCATACCTCGAAGGCGTCATTCTGGCGAACCCAGATAAGGATAACTTCCTCGTACCTTACTTTCCCGAGTAAGTCATCCCCTCAGCGCCCCGTAACATATGATTTCTTAGATTTCGATCGTTCAATTTTATCTCTAACATTCCGTGTTTTGTGCAGTGACACACGTTGTACACTCATCCTCTTAAGCCCAAACTATTCCATGGCCACGTATTTCGACTCGGACCGTCAGTCGAATAAGGACTACACAAATATCAAGAAAGTTCATGATGATGTTCTCCCCGGATACACCAAATCTGGAGGCACGTTCAGGAGGCCAATTTTTAAGTACGGCAAGCACGTGTTCACCCACGTAACGATGTTCCCCCGCATCAAGCAGCCGCCTGGCGGTTAGAAGGATTCATACTACACCCTCCATCACATGCAGGCAATCGTACGGGACCATAATCACCTTCTGCTACCAAATAGTCTCAAAGATTGGGCCGGACGCTTGTCGGCAATCCAGGACGCGGACCTCAGACAAGAATTCTTTCGCATCCAGTCGGAGCTCGCGGAAATCATCCATCAAGATGTCCTTCGTACCTCGGGGCAGTTCTACCTTAGATATCAACCGTCCAACAGCGATATAGAAACAACGCTACAAATGCAGGCTGACAACGATCGCGATTTCATGACCATCACAAAAGACGGTGGCTTCATCCACGCTTCGGTCCCTGGGTCGAGTCGAAAGTAGTGATGCTATGTAGTTCTGAAATATCGAGTAGCTCATGTTGTAATTAAACTTTAATGAACTTGTATGTCTCTTTGGTTTGGACAGTCGTTCAACTTATATGTAATCGATGCTATTTATTAGGAGGACCATGAATCGTGCAATTAATGTGTTGCTTTTCTCTTCTGATCCTTTTGTTGCATACTTATATACTGCTTATGTATTGTCTATGAATTCGTACTAACGTTTTGTTTGTCTAGTGCATAGAGATTCCGTCATATGTCATGTACAAGGGTAAGGTTCCCGGAGTCTACGGCGATTGGGAGGAGTGTCGGAGACAGGTTCACCATTTCAGCGGTAATAGTTACAAAGGGTACACCACTAGGGTTGATGCGGAAGCTAGATACGCGTGCTATCTAGCGGGAGAGAGGAGGGAGCGGAGGAGGAACCAAATGAAGACTAGTTTCATCACGATGATGCTCATCATGATGACCGCAGCTCTCTTCTATGTGATGGTAGTTTAGATGATCTATATCGACTTGTAATGTGAAGACAAACTCGCTACTCGCGGTCTTGAGACTTGTAATGTTCTAACTTTGTTTGGTCTTTTGAATTCGGAGACTAATATGATGAATTGTATTCGGAGACTAATCTTCTATTGTATTCGATAAATCTGCTGTTTATATGTTGTGCTGTCTATATTCTGTGCAGTAATATATTTTGTAACCTGTGCAAATATCAGAAAAGAAAAAAAATTCCTAATATTCATACTAGTGGCGCACCATACTACACTTTAGTGGTGCGCTGCAATAAACATACTAGTGGCGCATTATCTAGAGGTGCGCCATTAGTAACCGAAAGCACAAGGTAAATATGGCCCCCTGGGAGCCATAGTAATGGCGCACCAGGGGATATATTAATGGCGCACTACCAGGTGCGCCACTATTATCTAGGATACCAGTGGTGCACCAGGGGAGCGCCATTAGTACTTGTTACTAGTGGCGTGTTAATAGTGGCACACATGTAGTGCACCATTAATGGCCAAAACAGGTGCGCCACTAATTAGTCTTTTCCTAGTAGTGATGTCTACAATGCTCTACATGGAGCTACTCAAGCTAAGTGCTCCCACTTTCAATATATATCCAGATTGAGACTCAGAGTCATCCAGATCGGTGTAAAAGCTTGCATCGGCGTAACGCTTTATGATGAACTCTTTATCACCTCAAAACTGAGAAATATCTCCTTAGTCTTCTAAGGATAATTTTGACCGCTGTCAAGTGATCCACTCCTGGATCAATATCGTACCCCCTTGCCAAACTCATGGAAAGGTACACAATAGGTTTGGTACATAGCATAGCATACTTTATAGAACCTATGGCCGAGGCATAGGGAATGACTTTCATTCTCTTTCTATTTTCTACCGTGGTCATGTTTTGAGTCTTACTCAACTTTACACCTTACAATACAGGCAAGAACTCATTCTTTGACTATTCCATTTTGAACTACTTCAAAATCTTGTCAAGGTATGTACTCATTGAAAATTCTTATCAAGAATCTTGATCTATCTCTATAGATCTTGATGCCCAATATGTACGCAGCTTCACCAAGGTCTTTCTTTGAAAAACTCCTTTCAAACACTCCTTTATGCTTTCCAGAAAATTCTGCATCATTTCTGATCAACAATATGTCATCCACGTATAATATCAGAAATGCTACAGAGCTCCCACTCACTTTCTTATAAATACAGGCTTCTCCAAAAGTCTGTATAAAACCATATGCTTTGATCACACTATCAAAGCATATATTCCAAGTCCGAGAGGCTTGCACCAGTCCATAAATGGATCACTGGAGGTTGCACACTTTGTTAGTACCTCTTGGATTAACAAAACCTTCTGGTTGCATCATATACAACTCTTCTTTAAGATATCCATTAAGGAATGCAGTATTGACATCCATTTACCAAATTTCATAATCATAAAATGCGGCAATTTCTAACATGATTTGGACAGACTTAAGCATCACTGCGGGTGAGAAGGTCACATCATAGTCAACTCCTTGAACTTGTTAAAAACCTTTCACAACAACTCGAGCTTTGTAGAGAGTAACATTACCGTCAGCGTCAGTCTTCTTCTTGAAGATCCATTTATTCTCTATGGCTCGCCGATCATCGGGCAAGTCAATCAAAGTCCATACTTTGTTTTCATACATGGATCCTATCTCAGATTTCATGGCCTCAAGCCATTTCATGGAATCCGGGCTCATCATCGCTTCCTCATATTTCATAGGTTCGTCATGGTCTAGTAACATGACTTCCAGAACAGGATTACCGTACCACTCTGATGCAGACCATACTCTGGTTGACCTTCGAGGTATGGTAGTAACTTGATATGAAATTTCATGATCATCATCATTAGCTTCCTGACTAATTGGTGTAGGAATCACTGGAACTGATTTCTGTGATGAAGCACTTTCCAATTCGGGAGAAGGTAGAATTACCCCATCAAGGTTTTATTCATGTAAACAGAACAACAATTATTCTTTGACTTAAATGAATAACCGTATTGCAATAAACATGATTCAATCATATTATGCTCAACGCAAACACCAAATAACGTTTATTTAGGTTCAACACTAATCCCGAAGGTTGAGGGAGTATGCGATGGTGATCTTATCAACCTTGGAATCCCTTCCAACACACATAGTCATTTTTCCCTCAACTAGTCTTTGTTCATTTTGTAAATCCTGTTTCGAGTTACTAATCTTAGCAACTAAATCGGTAACAAATACCTAGATGTTACTATGAACACTAGTAAAATACACATCAATAACATGTATATCAAATATACCTTTGTTCACTTTTCCATCCTTCTTATCCGCCAAGTATTTGGGGTAGTTCCGCTTCCTGTGACCATTTCCTTTGCAGTAGAAGCACTCAGTTTCAGGCTTGGGTCTAGCTTTGGGCTTCTTCATGGGAGTGGCAACTTGCTTGTCATTCTTCTTGAAGTTCCCTTTCTTTCCCTTGCCCATTTACTTGAAACTAGTGGTCTTGTCAACCATTAACACTTGATTCTTTTCTTGATTTCTACCTTTGCCGATTTCAGCATCGCGAAGAGCTCGGGGAATCGTTTATGTCTTCCCTTGCATATTATAGTTCATCGTGAAGTTCAAGTAACTTGGTGATAGTGACTAGTGATCTTATTTGGAAGATTAACTCCCACTTGATTCAAGCAATTGTAGTGCTCATACATTCTGAGCACATGCTCATTGGTTGAGCTATTCTCCTCCATCTTGTAGCCAAAGTATTTGTCAGAGGTCTCATACCTCTCGACTCAGGCATGAGTTTGAAATACAAATTTCAGCTCTTGAAACATCTTATATGTTCTGTATCGTTCAAAACGTATTTGAAGTCCTGTTTCTAAGCCATAAAGCATGGTGCACTAAACTATCAAGTAGTCATCATACCGAGCTTTGCCAAACGTTCATAATGTCTGCATCTGCTCCTGCAATAGGTCCGTCACCTAGCGGTGCATCAAGGACATAATTCTTTTGTGCAGCAATGAGGATAATCCTCAGATGACGGACCTAGTCCACATCATTGCTACTATCATCTTTCAACTTTTTTTTCTGTAGGAACATATCAAAAAATAAAGCAGGGAGCTATACGCAAGCTATTGATCTACAACATAGATATGCAAAATACTATCAGGTACTTAGTTCATGATAAATTAAAGTTCAATTAATCATATTACTTAAGAACTCCCACTTAGATAGACATCCCTCTAATCACCTAAGTGATCACGTGATCCACATCAACTAAACCATGTCCGATCATCATGTGAGATGGAGTAGTTTTCAATGGTGAACATCACTACTTTGATCATATCTACTATATGATTCATGCTTGACCTTTCGGTCTTAGTGTTCCGAGGCCATATCGGCAGATGCTAGCCTCGTTAAGTTTAACCCGATTATTCGGCATGTGCAAAACTGGCTTGCAACCGTTGTATGTCAACGTAGAGCTTATCACACCCGATCATCATGTGGTGTCTCAGCACGAAGAACAGTCGCAACGGTAAATACTCAGGGAGAACACTTATACCTTGAAATTTTAGTAAGGGGTCATCTCATAATACTACCATCGTACTGAGCAAAATAATATGCATAAAAGATAAACATCACATGCAACCAAAATATGTGACATGATATGTCCATCATCGTCTTATGCCTTTGATCTTCATCTCCAAAGTACCGTCATGATCTCCATCGTAACCGGCATGACACCATGATCTCCATCATCTTGATCTTTATCAATGTGTCATCACATGGTCGTCTCGCCAACTATTTCTTTTGCAACTATTGCTGTCACATAGCGATAAAGTAAAGCAATTATATGGCGCTTGCATCTTATGCAATAAAGAGACAACCATAAGGCTCCTACCAGTTGCCGATAACTTTAACAAAACATGATAATCTCATACAAAAATTTATATCTCGTCACGTCTTGACCATATCACATCACAACATGCCCTGCAAAAACAAGTTAGACGTCCTCTACTTTGTTGTTGCAAGTTTTACGTGGCTGCTACGGGCTTAGCAAGAACCGTTCTTACCTACGCATCAAAACCACAATGAATTTTTGTCAAGTGTGCTGTTTTAACCTTCAACAAGGAACGGGCGTAGTCACACTTGATTCAACTAAACTTGGAGAACCAGACACCCACTAGCCACCTGTGTGCGAAGCACGGCGGTAGAACCAGTCTCATGAATGTGGTCATGTAATGTCCGTCTGGGCCGCTTCATCCAACAATGCCGCCGAATCAAAGTATAACATGCTGGTAAGCAGTATGACTATTATCGCCCACAATTCTTTGTGTTCTACTCGTGCATATAACATATACACATAGACCTGGCACGGATGCCACTGTTGGGGAACGTAGTATTTCAAAAAAAAAATCCGACGATAACGCAACATCTATCTAGGAGAAGCATATCAACGAGCGGGGAGAGTGTGTCCACATACCCTCGTAGACCGAAAGCGGATGCGTTTAGTAACGCGGTTGATGTAGTCGAACGTCTTCATTATACAACCAATCAAGTACCGAAGCACGCCATCTCCGCGATCTGCACATGTTCAGCTGGGTGATGTCCCTCGAACTCTAGATCTAGCTGAGGCTGATTGAGAGTTTCGTGAGCACGACGGCGTGGTGAAGGTGATGATGAAGTTACCGACGCAGTGCTTCACCTAAGCACTATGACAATATGAACGAGGTGGAAAACTATGGAGGGGGGCACCACACAAGGCTAAGAAATCAACTTCTTTGTCTATAGGGGCACGCCTATAGGGGGAGTCCAACTAGGATTCCCAATCCTAGTTGGAGTCCCCTTGCTTTTCCAAGAGAGGAGAGAGGGAAGGAGTAGGAGAGGGAGAAGGAAAGAGAGGGGGCACTACCCCCTCCCTAGTCCAATTTGGACTTGCCATGGGGGGCGCGCGGCCACCCCTTGAGGCCCTTCTGTCCTTTCCCGTATGGCCCATTAAGGCCCACTACTTCCCCCGGCGAATTCGTGTAACTCTTCGGTACTCCAAAAAATACCCGAATAACTCAGGACCTTTCCGATGTCCGAATATAGCCTTCCAATATGTCGATCTTTACGTCTTGACCATTTCGAGACTCCTCGTCATGTCCGTGATCTCATCCCGGACTCCGAACAAACTTTGGTGCATCAAATTACATAACTCATAATACAAATCGTTATCGAATGTTAAGCGTGCGGACCCCACGGGTTCGAGAACCATATACACATGACCAAGACACAACTACGGTCAATAACCAATAGCGGAACCTGGATGCTCATATTGGCTCCTACATATTCAACGAAGATCTTTATTGGTCAAACCGCATAACAATATACGTTGTTCCCTTTGTCATAGATATGTTACTTGCCCGAGATTCGATCGTTAGTATCATCAAACCTAGTTCAATATCGTCACCAGCAAGTCTCTTTAATCGTTTCGTAATGCATCTTCCCGCAACTAACTCATCAGTCACATTGCTTGCCAGGCTTATAGTGATATGCCTTACTGAGAGGGCCCAGAGATACCTCTCGGACAATCGGAGTGACAAATCCTAATCTCGATCTATGACAACTCAACAAACACCATTGGAGACACCTGTAGAGCATCTTTATAATCACCCAGTTACGTTGTGACGTTTGATAGCAGACAAGGTATTCCTACGGTATTCGGGAGTTGCATAATCTCATAGTCATAGGAACATGTATAAGTTATGAAGAAAGCAATAGCAATAAACTAAACGATCATAGTGCTAAGCTAACGGATGGGTCATGTCAAGCACATCATTCTCTAATGATGTGATCCCGTTTATCAAATGACAACTCATGTCTATGGTTAGGAAACTTTAACCATCATTGATTAACGAGCTAGTCAAGTAGAGGCATACTAGTGACACTCTGTTTGTCTATGTATTGACACATGTACTAAGTTTCTGGTTAATACAATTCTATCATGAATAATAAACATTCATCATGATATAAGGAAATATAAATAACAACTTTATTATTGCCTCTAGGGCATATTTCATTCACCAATCTCACGGGTATCTCGATGAACAGGAAGGAAACATGACATAGCAGTTTACCTAGGTTCGGGCCACCTTGCGGTGTGAAACCCTTCTCCTGCTTTGTGGTGTATTGGCCTTGAGGGTGTAGCACCCAAGATGCGATTATATCCCAATCACGTGATGAACTCATCATTGGGGCACAACCACATTTCGAGTGCATAGCAAGGTGGATATCATTAGAACATACCATGTACTGAATAGATGAGAATACAAGATAAAGGCTTACAATCGCCACAAGTTACAACATTCATGCGACAATACATCAATACATAGCAATCATCATACAGAAGAGCAGGATCCGACTATGGATGAAATCAAATAAAAAAGAAGAACGACATCCACCCTGCTAATCCTAGGCTCCCCGACCTGGAACCTATCCCTTGGTCGAAGAATAAGAATAACTCCAAAAGCAAGCAAGCAGCGCTCTCACGTCAAAGTTTTGCAAAACATGCACCTGCAACTGTTGTTGTAGTAATATGTGAGACACAAGGACTGAGCAATCCCATTACCATGGATATCAAGACTAGCAAAGCTTAACGGGTATGGAAAGGATAAGAGGTGAGGTTGCAGCGGAACTAAGCATTATGTGGGGCTAACTTACGAGTACAAGAGTAAGATGAGAAACTACGCAAACGGTCGCAAACTAGTAATGATCAAGAAGTGATCCAGAACTAATTATGTTCATACATAACCCAAGTGTGTTCTCTTATCGAATGCACCCGAAAAGAGACAGTCACAGTTACGCACGAGGTTGGTGTATTGTAATTGAGTTTACTGCAAGTCCACTACAACCAGATATTAACAAATTCCCATCTACCACATAACCGCAGGCATGGCTCTCGAAAGTTTAAGCCCTGTAGGGGCATCCCAACTTAGCCCATGACAAGCTCACCATCCACAGAAACAATCCTCCATCGCGGTACCCTCTGATCAGACTCGGAATCCCGGTGCACAAGATATTTCGACAAAAGTAAAACAAGTCCAGCAAGACCTCCCGACGTGCCGACACCCCAATAGGAGCCACGCGTATCTCATCTTAGGCCACGATCAGATAGGTCAGCCTACAGGTGTATACCAAATACCTTGGGTTGCCCCGAGGCGGCCCCGCAGTATGCCTGGTTTGGACCAACACTGAGGATCACTGGCCCGGGGGTTGATTAAGAGTCCTCGTCTGCTGGCCGGTCCCTATGTAAGTTTTTAGTTGTTATTAGGCAAATGGTAAAACCAATGTTGGGCCTTGCTAGAGGAGTTTTATTCAAAGCGAATTATCAAGAAGGGCCCATAAACCCTCACCATGTTAGGCACGCAAAATCAAGGAACATAACACCAGTATGATAGAAACTAGGGCGGCAAGAGTGGAACAAAACAACAAAGAAAAAGGCTAAGCCTTCCACCCTTTACCAAGTATATAGATGCATTAATTAAATAAGAGATATTGTGATATCCCATGATATCCAAGAATCCATGTCCCAACATGGAACAACCTGCAACTGCACATGCAACTAGCAACGGTATAAGAGGGGCTGAGAAAAGCGGTAACATAGCAAAACAAAGGTTTGCTGGGATGGTGGAAAAGATTTGACACTATCACGACAATTTGGGATGCTTGATAAACAAGTGGTAGGTAGCGCGACATAGCGATAGCATCAAAACAACTAGCATAGCAAAGATAATAGTGAGATCCAAGGAGATGGTCATCTTTCCTGAAATCCCTCTAGGAAGAAGATCGAGTCCATGATGAAGAAGATGAACCAACATAGTCGAATGGTCCTCACAATCGCAAGGTAACAGGAACTTTCCAGGAGAAGCGCAACCAGAAAGAAGCAAACATCATGGTAAACACACAAGCATAAACATGGCATGATGCATGTCTAGTATAAATAGCATGGCATGGCATGGCAAAGTGCAACAAACAATACTCCAAATTAAGTGGAGCTCAATATGCAACGAGTTGCATAATGAAGAAACACCACATCAACTATATAGTTCACTCTCGGTTATGTACTCAACAATATTAAATGTTGGTTAACATGGCAAGAAGTGAGGCATAAGTAAACTACACATTTTAGGCAATTTAAATGAGGTCGGAAACAACAAACAATAATTCTGGAAAATCCCCATATACATATTTTGAATTTGGTACTGTTCTGCCCTAAAACATATTTTAATGTTGTTAAACATGCAAAGTAATGCGACCATGTTAAACTATGCATTTTCTACCCCAATTACATATAAAGTTAATTTAATTCGGATCTACGGTTATTTAGTTGTGAAATAAATCATTTTAGCATGGCATTTGACAAATTTAATCAAACAACATTTTAAGCATTTAAACATAGATGAAAGTGGAATATTATGAAACTAGATGAAATTCTAAGCATTTTACATGTTTAAATCATTTTGATCTGATGCATCATTGAAGAGTTATTAAATACATGAACTAAAAGGGTTTTTCTGCAAATCTGCACACTCCGGATAAATAGCTAAATTCGTCAGAGCAGAAGAAAAAAACATAACAAGCCTCATCTAAAACTGGGCTATACATGAACATGGGCACATCATAACAGGAATCGCACGGGGCGGTGGAATAAGCGGGAGCTCACCAAGGGCCTCGACCCATGTCGGTGGAGCACGTAGCAGGCTGGGCCTTGGCCAGCGAGGAAGAGAGGCGCTGACGATGCTCGTGCGGTCAATGGAGCGAGCGGCTGCATCCAGGCGAGCCAAGCAGAGGGCAGCGCGATGGGACTACAGCGGCGAAGGCAGCGGCTCGACGCAAGCAGGGCGCCGCGGCTCCGGGAACATGGCGGTGCGGCAGCGGCGCAGGGGAAACAGAGATCCGCCGGATCCTGGCGGAGCACGCCGGCGGCGATGTTGGTCCGTAGAGAAGCACTGTAACGCCCCTGATGTAACTAACTCCGACTCTGCAATTCCCGGCTCCAAGTTATGAGATTCCCTCACGGTTGGGTTTTGTCTCCGTTTTGCATTTTGTCCATGTCATGCATTTCATATCATGTCATCATGTGCATCGCCTTTGCATACGTGTTCGTATCATGCATCCGAGCATTTTCCCCGTTGTTTGTTTTGCAATCCAGCACTCACACGTCCTCCAGCGCCCCCTTTTTGTCTATTTTCTTGTGCGGGTGTTAAACTTCCTTGGAATGGACCGATATTTTCCAAGCGGCCTTGGTACAACACCGGTAGAACGCGTGTCAAGTTTCGTGCCATTTGGAGGCCGTTTGATACTCCAACGGTTAACCGGGGAACCGTAAAGGCCTTGTGTGTGTTGCAACGCAACACCCCTCTAAAGTGGCCCAATAACCCATCCAAACCCCCTCCATCCTCTCGACCGTTCGATCACGATCGCGTGGCTGAAAAACGCACCTCATTTGGACTCTCCAAACTCCTCCTTCCTATAAATATGTCCTCCCTGTCCAATTTTCAGGTCTAAAACCCTAACCCCGCTCCTCCCGCGCCGCCGGACACGTCCGCGTCCACCGGACGCGTCCTCTCGCCGCCGCCCGGTCAATCAAGGAGTGCCAAGTGGCGTCGCACCCACTTCCCTGCCGAAGCGCGCCTCCAGCCCCCGCGGCCCGTTCCGCCCGCCGCCGCCTCGCGCCTCCTCTCCTCGCCGCCGACTTCTCCGACCGCCGCCGACCCTCCCCGCCTCCGCGTCGAGCTCCCAGCCACCCGGCTTCGGTCGTCCCGCGCCGCCGCCCTTCGCCGGTGACCGGTCGGGTCCGGCGAGCCGCGGCCGGATCCGCCCTACCACGACCTCGCCGGCGAGCTCCCCGTCTACTCCGGCGCGTCCCACATCTCCGGCGAGAGATCCAGACCCTGCCTCGGTTCGCGTGCCAAAGTCAACCCTAGATCTGGAGGTTGAAATTTTTCCTAAGTCTTTTTCTCTATTATTTTCAAGCCCTGTTCAACATGCCATAACTTGGTCACCGTAGCTCCGTTTTGCATGCATGATATATCTAAATGTTCACCATGATGTGTTGTTCAATTTGTTCTATTGTGCCATGCTTGTTTGAGTCCATCTTGATGCCCAAATGACTAATGCAAGAGTGCTATAAAATGTTAGGTGTTGATTCTTAGTAGAGTATGAGCATTTGTCATTTTTGCTACATTTATTGTGTGCTGCATATGGTCATGAGCTCTACATGTGTTTTGGGCTATGCCATGCCATCTTTACAGGGGTGTATGCCTTGTATTTTTGTGATAATTGTGGTGAATACCACAAGCATGCAAAGTAGCTCTCATAATATTGCTGATTTTAGGGATTTAGAATTTCACCAAGTCTTTGCCCTGCTATTATTTTTATGCCAGGTATCCTTGATTCTACAACGAGATCCATGCTTCTTTTGAGTATGTTCATTAAGGATGTTTTAGACATATGTTCATGCTCTATGCATCCATGTCCCTATTTGCATTTATGGAGTGACCTAGCATGACTCAAACTTGCTCTACTTTTGCTATAAAATGTTCCTGGCAGATTGTTTACGTGTTAATGAATTTTGCCAGGGTTGTTGTAGTTGATCCATGCATGCTATGAGAGTGTTCTTGCCATGGTTAGCTTCATGAACATGTATTCTTTCTATTTCTATGATTATGGAGTGAATCGAGCTCGCAAAGAGGCCTTCATAATTCTGTTTTTACCATGTCTAGTTTTCTGCTAAGTCTGAATCTGTTATCGAAACTTGCTATGTTTACATGGGTGCCATCATATCTTATGATACTTTTTAATTATGGTAAGTAGGGGACTTTGGTTCTATGCTTTGAGTAGATTCATGCCATGACTTGCATTACTATGTTCTGTTCCTGTAGCATGTTGTTATCTTGCTCTAAACATTGCTTCCTGATGTTAATTCATGACATGTTAGTATTTTCACTAAGTTTGTGAAGCTGATATCTTTTGCACTTTTGCCATGCTTGTTTGAACATGTTCTTGTGTGTATAACTCAGTGTTCATATTTTGTCAACCATCTTGAGTAGATCACTGCCATGTGCTTTGTTGCTATGTTGGAGTGCAGTAGCATAGTTTCTTGTTGCATTTTAGATGGCATCGTGTTGTTAATCGCACAATTGTGCCATTATTGTTTTGCTTGCCATTTGCAAACCGTGCATCCGATTCCGGTGATCTTTATATCGATTTCAATCGAAATCAACTCATCTTTCCAGCGGCACACTTGGTTTGGCAAGTTGATGCCTGGTTCAATCTTTCCTTTCCGAAGCACACATATGCATTGCATATCACATCTCACATGCCATGCCATGTTTTGCATCATGTTGCTTGCGCATTGCACCGCGTTTGATTGTTGGTACTTTTGTTTGTGTTCTTGCTTTGGGTAGAGCCGGGAGACAAGTACGTGATGGAGGAACTCGTTGAGTACGCTTACGAGCATCAAACTTTCATCAACTCGGAGAACTTTGCAGGCAAGATGACCATACCCTCAAAATCAATTATATCTTTGCTTGCTAGTTGCTTGCTTTTTTTCTATGCCGCGATATGTACCACTTGATATATCATGCCTCCCATATTTCCATGTTAAGCCTCTAACCCACCTTTACCCGCAAACCGTTGTTTGTCTATGTTACCGCTTTGCTTCGCCCCTCTTATAGCGTTGCTAGTTGCAGGTGAAGATGGAGTTTGTTCCTTGTTGGAACATGGATATTGTTGGGATATCATTATTATATCTTGTTTACTTTAATGCATCAATATACTTGGTAAAGGGTGGAAGGCTCGGCCGTATGCCCGGTGCTTTGTTCCACTCTTGCCGCCCTAGTTTCCATCATATCAGTGTTATGTTCCTTGATTTTGTGTTCCTTACGTGTTTGGGTGTTATGGGAACCCCTTGACGGTTCGTTTTGAATAAAACTCCTCTAGCAAGGCCCAACCTTGGTTTTACCATTTGCCTACCTACCACCATATACCTTCCCTTGGGTTCTGCAGACTCAAGGGTCATCTTTATTTTAATCCCCCCCCCGGGCCAGTGCTCCTCTGAGTGTTGGTCCGAAACGGGCGACCCGTGGGGCAACCTCGGGGCAACTTGAGGGTTGGTTTTACTCGTAGCTTTACCTATCCGGTGTGCCCTGAGAACGAGATACGTGCGACTCCTATCGGGATTTGTCGGCACATCGGGCGGCTTTGCTGGTCTTGTTTTACCATTGTCGAAATGTCTTGTAACCGGGATTCCAAAATTGATTGGGTCTTCCCGCTAGAAGCAATATCCTTCGTTGACCATGAGAGATTGTGATGGGCTAAGTTGGACACCCCTGCAAGGTTTTGAACTTTCAAAAGCCGTGCCCGCGGTTATGGGCAGATGGGAATTTGTTAATATCCAGTTGTAGAAAACTAGACACTTAACTTAATTAAAATGAATCAACCGCGTGTGTAGCCGTGATGGTCTCTTTTCGGCGGAGTCCGGGAAGAGAACATGGTCTCGTGTTATGCTTGAAGGTAAGTAGTTTCAAGGTCACTTCTTGATCTTTATAGCTTCTCGACCGTGCTTTGCTTATCTTCTCGCTCTCTTTTGCGTAAGTTAGCCACCATACATGCTAGTGCTTGCTGCAGATCCACCTCACTACCTTTTCCTACCCATAAGCTTAAATAGTTTTGATCGCGAGGGTGTGAGATTGTTGAGTCCCCGTGACTCACAGATTACGTCCAAAACCAGATGCATGTGCCGATGATGCCAGTGCAGGGGATGCGACCGAACTCAAGTGGGAGTTCGACGAGGATTCAGGACATTACTATGCTTCCTTTCCGGACGAGCAGTAGAGGAGCCCAGTTGGGGCGATCGGGGATCTATGCATTTGGGGTTGTCTGTATTTATGTTGGTTCCGTAGTCGGACCTTGATTGTATTCTGGATGATGTAATGCTATATTTATGTATTGTGTGAAGTGGCGATTGTAAGCCAACTCTTTATCCCTTTCTTATTCAGTACATGGGATGTGTAAAGATTTCCCCTCTTGCGACATGCCTACTATGCGGTTATGCGTCTAAGTCATGCTCTGACACATGGGAGATATAGTCGCATCGTGGGTGTTACAAGTTGTTAATCAGAGCCTTCCCCGACTTAGGAGCCCCCTGCTTGATCGAATCGCTGGCGTTGTTGAGTCAGAAAAAAATGTTTTGAGTCTTATAGGGTTATATATATCGGAGACTAGGATTCTGTTTACTCCTCAATCCCTTCGTTGCTCTGGTGAGGCCTCCTGACATAGAGTTTTGACTCTTCTCTTCTCAAATTTCACTAAAAAAATTTAGGATCACGCGGGTATCTTGGAATCGTTCCGGTGGTTTTGTGACGAGAACATTGTTCTTGGTGCCTCCTGACATTTAGGGGTTATGGCAGTGTCCCCGGGAGTTGAGCTCCGAGGTGTTGTCGTCACAATTTTATTGTTGCAATTATGGAATACCTAAGTTCGCCGACATCGAAAATCTCCTTTATGGAGTTGTCGGTGAGATAACCTCGACGCCACCCTGTACTAGGGCGGGAGTTCGGGAGTATCGCCATAACTCGTATAATGGATGCTTTTCGAAGGTTGAGGTAAATGATTTCCGAGGGTTTCTTGGTTATGTGTTGAAGGATGGATACAGCTGGATGTAGGATTTGCTAGTTTTGGGTGAGATATTATGCTTCCCCTGTATTCCCAACACCTGATTGCATAACCAGAAAGTTTCGGGAGTTTCATAGGTGGGAATTCATGTACCGCTAGTATTTCTTCCCGCAGATATTTGGTTTGTGATTGGGTAATCCTTACCAATTATTTGCTCATATCCGTACCTTGTTGTTTTATTCTTCTATCTCTCTCTAAGTGGCTTCTCAACTTATGGAAGTGTGATGATTTACTTTGGAATTCATTCGTTCATTCTTGTTCGAATGTTAAGGCTATATGTTGCAATTTTGATCCATTGATTCAGCTTGAATATATGTCTTTCAAGATGCTAACGGATGTCAACCTCTTTAGGATGGCTCCTCCAACTCGTCAGAATCCAGAACCTCCACCACCACCTCCACCTCCGGAGGCATGGCAAGCTATCATGGCCGCCACCAACGCCAACACGCAGATTCTTTTGCAACTCTTGCAAGAGAGCAACCAAGGAAATCAAGGCCATGGCAACAAACAAGCTCAATGTGCTACCCTCAATCAGTTCCTCGCAAACCAGCCAAAGTCCTTCAGTAACTGTGTCGAGGCCACAGACGCCGATGATTGGCTCATGGATATCTGCAGACATTTTGAGTGTAGCAATGTCAGGCCTGAGGACTTTGTCAAGTTTGCTTCGTTCCAACTCAAAGACCAAGCTGCTGAGTGGTATTAACAATACAAAGATTCCAGAGGAGGTCGTGTGATTACCTGGGATGATTTCCGCCGAGACTTCAAAGCTCTCCACATTCCTCAAAGTGTTGCTGAGAGTAAGCGCAAGGAGTTCCGCAATCTCAAGCAAGGCAGCATGTCTGTTTACCAATACAACATTCTGTTTTAGAGGCTCGCTCGCTTCACTAAACAAGACGTCCCTGATCAAAAGAGCATGATATATCAATTCAGAGGTGGCCTCAGAGAAGATCTGCAACTAGCTCTCGTGCTTTCTGAGCCGACCGAGTAAGATGAATTCTACAACATGGCACTAAAGCAAGAAGCTGCTCAGCTCAAGTGCGACGCGTCTAAGAAGAGAGTCAGGGATGCAACTCCATCTTCTTCTTCAACTCAAGTGGTAGCTAAGAAACAGAAGTTCTGGTTTCCTCCTCCTCCTCCTCCGTTCTGTCAGCCTTATCAGCAGAAGAGTAAGGGTGGCAATGGATCTTCCCACCCACCCAACCCAGGCTATCAGAACAAAGCTCCGTCTCATGCTCCAAGGTCAAGTGATCCTAATCACCGTCCACTCTTAGAGGTTACTTGCAACAAGTGTCAGTAGAAAGGGCACTATGCGAACAAATGCTTCAACCAAAGGCGCATTCGGCCTCCTCCTCCTGTGAGATCTGCCAGCAATGTAGTGGTCAAGCATAATCCCAAGCATGCTAATGTCAACATGATGAACGCAGCTCAGGCAGAGGACTCTTCAGAAGTGATCGTGGGTAACCTTCCAGTTAACTCTATTCCTGCAAAAGCAGAGAGTTGAGATAGGATGGGCAAAACGAAGAGAAAGGAGAGGGACGGCAGGGAAATACCATGGGTGGCGACTCTGGCGAGGCTGTTGTTGCTGCTACTAGGACGGTAGGGGCACAGTGCCATGGCGCTCGTGTTCGTGGTGGCAGGGGAGCTTGGAGCCTCGGGCAAGAGCTCCTGGATTGAGGGATCAACACTGGTTGGATGGATGGATGGATTAGGTGGTTCAGTGGGAATCGAGGAGGGACAGGGGAGGCGCTGGATCGAGCGTGGTGGCGAGAGCTGGTTGGGGAGGGACGGATCAGGGAGGACCCTAAGGAGGAAGGTGAGAGGGTGTGGGTGGCGGCGCGACAGGACTGACGGGACATCTTGCTAAATTCTAGGGTTAGGCTCATATATATAGCGATTGAGACTAGGGTAGGTGCTATCTAATCCGTACGATTGTAATCGGATGGCTAGGGAGATATATGCCAGGAGAGTCCAACAAAAAAACTGAAGATATTTTAGGGATGTTCGGGCATGATCCGGACCCATCGGTCATGACCGTGCAGGTCGGGTTTGGGAGAGGTTTTCGGACATTGCACGAGGGTATCTGAGAGAGGTTGACAAAGACAAGGTGCCTGACAAAAGGCCATGGAGAAGAAGATAGAAGAGAGTGGTCCGGTTGATATGAGAGGAGGTCAACAAAGACAAGGAAGAAGTGGTAACTATGAGCGGATGCATGTTTTGAAAACATGACGGCAACAAAGTGCTGATGCAATGTGAATGATGATATCATGAATGCAACAAAAAAATAATTAACACAGCTGACACGCAAAACATGAAAGGCATCTTGAGCATCGGTCTCGGGTCATTACAACTCTCCTCCACTTACAAGAGATCTCGCCCCGAGATCTAGGGATGGCACCAGAGAGAGGCGGAAGAGCAAGAGGTAAAACAAAGTTTCTTCTTTGACAAACGAGTGAAACCAAAGAACCTTGAGAGGTTTAAAACTTGAATGAATGATAGAAAAGAGATGAACGAAATGGAAAACATCTCGTTAGGAAGAGGAGCAAAGGAATACTACGAGAACCAAGGGCTCAAGGGAGAAGATAGATTTGAAACCACTCCATTTAAACCGAGATGAGAAAGGAAGAATACGACCGCACTCTGACTGAAAGAGGGGCAAGACTTGATAAGATAAAAGGAACTTTAGGAGATGACACAACACCCCGGTTAAATGGATAAGCATTGAAAGAACATGATCTTGACAAAACAAGATGATGGGTGAAGAGAGCAACATCACAATGCCTTCGGAACATAACAGTGGAATGAAAAGAACGAAGAAGAGAACATCAACTTCCACCATGAATGAACATGACGGATCCTTCATACGTCGAAGGGTTGAACGGAGTTGATGGAAAATCAACAAAGAAAAGAATCAGCTTGTCACAGGCTTATGGAAAACATCTCAAAACACGAGCTGAAATTCTGCCAGTAATGGAATCAATTGCTTGCTTGAGAGCAAGGAAGAAGTGAAAACTCCTTTCGTCGAGAGGATAGGAGAAAACTTGGTTCATTGATAAGCACCAAAATAGCAACATTCCATAGGGAAGGCATTAGGTGAAATTTATACCAACATACTCCAGCGAAGAAATTGATGGATATAAATATCTCATTCCCGACAACTTGTGACATAGATAAGTTGGAAACAATTGCACTTTGGAATGCAAGATGAAGCATGCTTGAACTCCCCCAACAAGAATCTTGAGGAACATTTCGAGAATGAATTAGATCCTTAACGAACCACCATGTTGAGCTTTTGTGAGAACACGGGTAACAAAAGAATGATCAAACGAAATGAAAGAGAAGTTGAAGACACAAGGTGAAGCCTTGCAATGATTTACATGGAGCTTCATGACTAGATAACCGAGAAAGCTTGGTACTCCGGAAGAGGAAGATGAACAACTTGAAACTGAGAATTTCCTCATCATGGACAAACTCCGAAGGAAGGGAGTAATCACTTGGGTGAAAGAAGAATAAGAATTATGTTATGCTTATCCTTCATCATCTTAAATTGATGGAAAGCAATGGATTTGGCATACTACTTATTCTCGTTGAAAGGATTAAGAGAGATATAGCGCAAACTTGAGGAAGGTCTTCAACGAACAACCAGTATGATTGAAAGAACGGATGAAATGGTATGATAAGAAAGTGAGAGAACTCTTGAACGAACCACCGTAAGCATCTGAAATGAACGAAGAAAGAGAACGAAACACCAAGAAGAATTAGAGAACGAACAAAGATACTTGAGGGAATTTGGATACAAGATAACAAAGAGATCACCCACTGATTAGAGTACTTGAATAATGCACCTGAAGAAATAACAATTTAGGAGAATTGGTGAACAAGAGCAGAATGTTGAGAAAAATTAAATCTTGTGAAATGATAGCTTCTGGATGATCAAGAAATGAAAACAACTCGTGAAATGCTCCGGATGGGTATGAAAAGAATTCCTGATGATCAGAACAATTTTAGAGGATGGCATCAAGCTAGAACCATGAATCTTCAAGAGAATGGACAAGATTTAAGAGAAACTCTTCTTCAGCGATGACGAGAACCACCACTAAAATTGTTGAGACACTCTGGAATGGAGAATAGAATTGTTGAACCAATGATGAAAATAATTTGAAAGATCTTAGAGAAAGACATATGACTGATGACAACTCATTCTTACGTCAAACTCTAAAAAGAATTAGAGAATAGCTCCAGCAAAATAGAAAAGTCAGGTAAGATCCTGGGAAAAGACCTGTGGGTTAGGGCCCACTCAAAATAAACACCGTTGGAAATGGTTGCTTGAAAGAGAGATTGCATAGGTTGAATTAAATGGCTTGAATGAGATAGTAACCTCAAAATAGCCTTGAACAAAATAAGAATCGAAACACGAATCTTTTGAGATATCTTCAGTGCTTCGGAACAAATGAATAGCGAGAGGTGAATGATTAGGGGGTGCACCAGTATGGAAAAGCATTTGAAATAAGGAAAGTAATATTATCAACACCGAAAGCTTGAATTGAATCCACCGGAGAAGAAAAAGAACGAAGAATGATGAACTTGAAACTCCTGACCATCTTCATGATAATCACCGGGTAAGAACATTGATTGAACAAACTTGAAGAGACTTCACATGAATAAACTAGATAGTTGATTTGATATCTCTGATTCCTTGAAGAAAAAGGGTGGGAGGGCGGGAAAACAAAGGCAACTTGGGGACGAATGAAAGGAACAACGTTGGGAAAACTAAGAGGTGATCTTGCGAATGGGGAAAATGATGGGATCATCTCGAAGAGAAGCACACCGGTTGGAAATAGAATTGGGATGACAATCTTGATTACCAAGAGAGAGGTGATCTTGCGAATGGGGAGAATGATGGGATCATCTCGAACAGAAGCGCACAGGTTGGAAATAGAATTGGGATGACAATCTTGATGACCAAGAAGGATTAGCACTCCCATAGAAACATGAGAACACCACTTGGAAAAGGTATGGAATCAACACTTGACATTGAAGCAACTCAAATACCATAACCCAAAACAAAACAAAGGATTAGGCTTGCAGAATAAGCCAGAAACAAACATATGACAGAGATTTCGTCTGAAATTTTCGTGTTGGGTTCCACACGGGCTCGATCGTACAACACCATCATGTACAAGGCAGTGCACATGACATACGAAGCATCCCCGAGTCCGCATAGCCAAGGACTCTATAAGACACAACGAGACCACTGTAAAACCAACTGTAGACAGGCGGACCACTGGACGTCGAACCCCAATCTCATATCATGCATCTGTGGGAAAGATATCCTAGGTAACTACTTGAATTCCCACCTATGATCTCCCGAAACTTTCTGGTTATGCAATCTGGTGTTGGGGATACAGGGAGGCACAATATATCACACAAATAACAAGCCCTGTGCTCCAACTATATCCATCCATCAACACAAAACCAAGAAACCATCGAAAATGATGTACTTCAGACCTTCGAAAACATCCGATATACTAGATGTGGTAATACATCTGATCGCTCTCCCCAGTACTGGGTGTCGTCAAACTACTCTCACCACAAAGAGTATAGAAGCGTTTTTGATGTCAGCGACCTATGGTATTTAAGAACTGAAACGATAAGCACTGGGACAAAAACACCTTGGAGCTCAACTCCCCGGGACACTGCCACAACCCCTAAATGTCAGGAGGCAACAAGACAGAACCGTCGTCACAATGATATCGCAACGATCCAACAATACCCGCGTGATCCTAAAAAAAATTGAGTGAAAAAGAGGAGGGTGAAGTCAAAACATCTACGTCAGGAGTCCTCACCAGAGTGATGAAGGGGCTGAGGTGTAAAAATAATTCCTACTCTCCTATATAACTAAGACTCAAAACAATTTTCCTCTAGACTCAACAACGGCAGCGGTTCGACCAATCAAGGGGGATCCTAAGGTCGGTAAGGCTCTGATACCAACTTACAGTGCCCAAGATGCGATTCTATACCAATCACGTGATGAACTCATGACTAGGGAACAACCGCATCTCGAGCGCATAGCAAGGTGGATATCATTACAACATACCATGTACTGAATAGATGAGAATACAAGATAAACGCTTATACTCGCCACAAGTTACAACATTCATACAACAATACATCAATACATAGCAATCATGATACAGAAGAGCACGATCCGACCACGGGTGAAATCAAACGAAAAAGAAGAACAACATCCACCCTGCTAATCCCAGGCTCCTTGGCCCGGAACCTATCCCTTGATCGAAGAAGAACAAGAACTCCAAAAGCAAGCAAGCATCGCTCTCATGTCAAAGCTTCGCATAACCTGCACCTGCAACTATTGTTGTAGTAATCTTTGAGTGTCAGGACCCCGATTCCAAGTCACATCGATCTAGCCGGTAACACCTCATATCACTTTGCGGCCTCACGCACGGTATTCCCACGGGTGTCGCCTTACCATGGTCCGGGACCGTTTGCGCCTTTTGGCTCACGTATATGATAGTGTCGCTAGCATCCATATGACAGAGAACCCGGGCCGACATGGCTAGTCGTGAACCCAAAGCGGCACTAACCTATGGGGACAGGCATACATGAATCACATCGAGCGTGTCAGTCAGCAGCGCGTGAATCCGGGCTGTAGCACTGGGCTAATAGGACTCCGGGAACCCGGGCTGTAGCAGGCTAGGCAGGACTCCGGATGTCACCGCGTGACATTTCCCTGAAGGGACAGACACAGGAACGAAGTGAAACACATGCTGGCCAGTCAAGTGTCCAGAGCAGTAGTGCTGGGCTAACAGGACTCCGCTGAACCGGGCTGTAGCGGACTACTATGGCTCATGGAAGCACTAGACTACATTTCCCCATAAGAGAGGTTGCCAAGGATAAACAACTAGTTTGTCAGATCCCACACATACCAAGCATTTCAATCATACACACAATATGCTTGATATGTGTAAATACAACATGGCATCACAGCATAACTCTACAACTTAAATATTTATTCATTAGGCTCCGAGGAGCGAGATATTACAAACATGGGTCTCATGAACCAACAATCATAGCATACAATGCAAAGCACATGCGGAAGCTTAACATGTCTGAGTACAGACATCTACAAATGGAAAAAGGCTAAGAAGCCTGACTATCCAGCAGATCCTGCCGAGGGCACAAGATCATAGCTGAGGTATCAAGCTAAACGCTGAAGTCCACGCGAAACTACTAGCGAGACTGAAATCTCTCTGCAAAACATAAATTAAGCAAACATGAGTACAATTGTACTCAGTAAGACTTACATCAGAACTAACTACATATGCATCGGTATCAACAAAGGGGAGGGGGTGGTGGAGTTTGACTGCAGCAAGCCAGCTTTGACTCAGTGGCTAACCTGAACTACGACTGCATGCAACACTTTTGAGGTGGCGCACACGAGTCCACATATTCACCATATCAATACACCACTATGGATCCGCTCCCGTCTCCCTATGAGAAGGCCATCCATAGCACTCACACTTATCTTGCGAGTTTTATAGTATCCACTTTCACTTGTGTATGAACTGTTATAGGCAACTCAGAAGTCCTTTACCGCGGACACGACTATTCGAATAGATGATGTTAAACCTGCAGGGGTGTACTTCTTCACACACCCTCTCACCACTTACCGCCGTTTACACGACATGTAATCGGCATCCTTCAAGCGGAAGCCCAACGAGGGTGTCGGCCACGGCCTACCTAAACACTCAAGTCTCTAGTCCAGGTTTATCGCCTATCCAGGTTCCATCCGCAGGGAGTCCGGCCGAGGTTTCCACATACGGCCCCGAACGATGTGAATAGGGTTCCCGAGACACCAAACGGGCGCCCGGTACACCGTGCCACGGTGTATCTACCGCATCATAGCCCACCCCTAGGGTCAGCACTATGCACGGCCGCCAACACATATCCTATAAACACCAGAAACTAGTTGCAAATCCTGGATAGAGGACAAGGGTGATCAAGAAGCCGAGAGGGTCCATTGGTTTCGGGCCCAATTCGTGGTAGTAACTGTTTCATGGATCACAAACATAGAACTCAGTTCCTAAGGACGGCTTCAATGAGACAACCCACCATGTACTCCTACATGGCCTCTCACCGCTACCTTTACCAAATCGTGTTCACACACTTAGCTCTCAACAGTAGGACATGTTTACACACCTCCGATCCATCCCCGATGAATCAGACCTAACTCAACTCTAAGAAGTAGCAGGCATGACAAACAACCATGAATGAGTAGGCACATCAGGGCTCAAACAACTCCTACTCATGCTAGTGGGTTTCAGCTATTTACTGTGGCAATGACAGGTCATGCAGAGGATAAGGGGTTCAACTACCGCAACAAGTAACAGATGAATCGTTGTTGTCCTAATGCAGTAAAAGAGAGCAGGAGCGAGAGAGTGGGCTTGTATCGGAATGAACAAGGGGGTTGTGCTTAGCTGGCACTTCTGAAGATAACATTGAGTCTTCATCAGTGTCAACGATCACAGCGTCGGAGCAGCGTCTACCGAGAGGGGAGAATTACCGGCAAACAAGGAAGAACACAATCAATACGATGCAACAATATGATGCATGATCATGACATGGCAATATGCTGTTGATTGAGCTAATGCAACTAGCAACAAGTTAAATGGAGTTGGTTTGAACAGTAGGTTCAAATTCAAATTCAAACTATGAATTCAAATAGTGCATTATCATGTTTTGGACTAAACAGTGAGGTTAAGTTGTTCAAGCATGCATGAATATGCCATATTCAGATTCCTTGGATTTTTCTGATCATTTTTCATATATAATTTATTTGATTTGGAGCTACGGTTGATTTACTAAGAATTTTAGAAGTTTTGCAAATTTTCTGGAATTTTCTGAATTATTATAAATCCAGAAAACCATTACCGCGTCAGCATGACAACAGCATTGCGTTAGCAGGTCAACTAGGTTGACCCAGGTTAAACCTGACGCATGGGACCCAACAGTCAGTGTCTTAGTGCTGGTTAGGGGCACAGACATGTGGGCCTGGTCAACGGCCACGTCAGCCGGGTCAAAGATGACGCGTGGGGCCACTTGATTAATCTAAAATAAACAGGGAATAAACCCAAGGTTAACTTGGGTGCGGGGCCCATATGTCAGTGAGAGAGGGGGTAAATTAGTGGGGTAATTAGACCCTAACGACGGTGCCACGTCAGCACGCGGGAGTTGAACGTCGGCGAGCATGCGAACACGTCGGCGATGCTCGAGAACGCGCTACGGGCGGCGGTTGGACATGATGCGGGCACCACGAGGAAGCCCTCGCTCGCCCACATGCAGGGGTGCTCGCAGCTGGGCGCAGGGAGGCCGGGGTCGACGGCGGCGACCACTTGGGCAGCGGCCGGAGTTCGGGTGGTGGCGGGTTTGACGCTTCGGCTTGCGTTCGAGAAAAGTAGTAGGCTAGAGAGGCACTAGGCATTGCTACAAGCGCAACGGCACACGCACAGGACCAATTGGTTAACGGAGCCACGTCGGCGATGAGGCCAGGCGGCAGCGCGATTCGGTCGGCAAGGGGGCGACGACTACGGGGTATAATCGAGCTCGGGAAGAGGGGGGTTAGACGCAGGAGCTCACAGCGCTTCGGACGGAAGGCTCAAGGGGCTCGGGGAAGGCCTGCAGATGGCGGAGCGGCGATGGCGTTCGTCGAAGCCCGAGGAAGAAGATCTAGCTGATGCCGGCGGTGCAGCGCCTACGGGGTCGAGCGCGTCAGCTTGGAGACGTCGGGCATTGTAGTAAAGCTTCAGGATGCGTCAAGGGGGCGAGGGGATGGCAATGGGTGCAGCAACGGCAAGCGGCGGGGCTCCGTTCGGTGCATGCAAGCGAGAGAGCTAGG
>NC_041382.1:259189400-259207566 GCF_002162155.2 Triticum dicoccoides
GGGGGGGGGGGCAGCGTGGCGTCTCCAGGCAAGCAGCTGGACTTGCAGGGACGCTGCCAGTGCAAAGCAGGAGGTGGAGGCCTCCCGGCGCAAGCATGCGTCTTCACCTCTGCCTACTGGCTGAGGAAGACGACGAGCGACGAGGTAGGTGGGCTGGGCTGGTCAAGTTGGGCCGGCTACAGGTAAGTGTGCCAGGTAGATTCCTTTCTCCTCTCTCTGTTTCTGTTTTTTTTGTTCTGTTTGTTTTTATTTTATCTTTGCCACTTTTTTTAAAAAATTCAAAACAGTTTCAAAAACAGTGTTAATTATCCTCTAATAATTTCATGTTGCAAAATGGACTTTTCCAAATGCACATAAAATATATCAGAGGTATTTGAAGATATATCCTATATATATTTGGGTATATTTCCAAATTCAAATAGGATAGTGATTTAAATTTAGTGCCCAAAATATTCTACAAAAATGTTCCCAATTTTTGGTTTGGTCTCAAAGCCTTGCCAAAATTAACAAACATTTATGAAGGCATTTTGGAAACAATGAATGCAATGTAAAGGGTTCTTGCCCTTCTTTTAAATTGATTTCTGAGGCTTTCACTTTCCTCATTTCAAGTTTCTTGAAATTAACAGGATGCATGATGCTCACTGATGCAACTATCTCCAAACAATTCTAAGGATGTGACAACTCACCCCCACTAAACAAGAATCTTGTCCCAAGATTCAAGCGTGAGGTAAGAAGACAGAGGGGCACAAGACCGACACAATCTTCACGATCCAAGTTGCACCTCATAAGGTTGTTGATTCATAGCATACGTTGATCTTGACATCCTTGCTTTTGAGATCTTCGTCCACGAGATGATGACGGAAAGAAACTCTACTAGGATTGATCTTCCCAAAGATCGAACTATACAATCTCAACTCACGGAATGAGATGTTGAAACATCTCGAGTTGAGACACAAAACACATCGAGAGGGATGGAAGAACAAACGACGAGGTTTGATTTGTGGGCAGTAATTCCACGCTTAGAAAGATGGTGGATGGTGTCAAGGTGGCGAGGAAATAATTGCCATGATCCCATAACGGGGCACCTTGGGAAAAGTGACTCAATGGATTGTTCCCTTAAGTGGCAAAAAGAATTACTTTTGATCCATAGATCATTGAAACTCTTCATACCAACTTAAGGCAATTTACAATTGATCGTTTGAAAGAGCTCGAAGAAATGGCAAACTCGGACTAGGATGGATGACGTGGACTACCTTGTTGAAGACAACGCAATGGATGATTTTTGCTTATCACCGGAGATGGATGGGACCCATGGTAGGACCACTTTGAGGATGATCTTGGTTAGTAATTACTGAGAAGGGTAGTCCGTAGTAGGATGACACAATGGCGGTGCAAGCTGGGAACAAAATGCAAATGCTAGGAATGATTCTAGTAATTGGGGAGAAACCCAACAGTAGAGAGAGATTCCACTATTTGAAAGGTTATGGCATAATCGAAGAAACTGAGAACGGATCCCAATTAATGACGACGATAAATCCTAGTGCTTGCGCGTGCTCTCAAGAACTTGAGCATTTCCGTATTCATCAAGGTTTTACCAATATCCGTGTCAAGGATCCTGGCAACACGACTTACTACCATGATGACTAGTGATGGATGATGCGGATACAAAGGAAGATAACACTTTCTCAGATTTCACCTTAGCGATGCCAAGGGAACAAAATCTGGATGATCGACCGAGAGACATTTAGCACTCCACTTCTAATGTTTTCCTTGATGTGCTAGGATAACCAATTTATTAATACGATTTGGTATCTAGGACATCAAGTAAAAAGTCGGACTTCGGGAGCACAAGAATCCGTAAGGATTAACTACGGAGGTAAATCCTACAAATTCCTCATGGGGAGGTGGCCAACTTTCTTCAATCGAGATACTACAATAATAGGTCTTCCGGCTGGATGTGTTGGCCACGACATCCACTTTACCGGTTATCGAGGGACCAATATTATAGTTCTTGGAAAATGCTCCAACCATAATATCTACCTGAGATTCAGATCTGGTTGGTGTCAGGATATTCCAGACTCATTGAGTCTAGAAAGGAGAATGAAAGTTTGCAACATAAATCGACGAGACGATGTTGCGAGATTCTCGGGGAATGAACTGCGATAGCAAGCTCCAAAACATGAGTTGGTTCTGCTACAACATGTGAACACGTTGTCCCAGACAAGCGTGACCATGTGGTAGTCTTATAATAAAATACTACCAAGTTCAGGTTGGGGAACCATCATCGAGGATAACGAAGTCCTGACATAAGTCATGATTCTTAAGAAGGAACTTCTTCTCCTTGAACAAATCAGTCAGTGGCTTGGTGTGCTAGGAAACACATATAGAATGGAGGCGGCCAACCTATCAAACCATAGAGTACTCCGCACATATGCGTGACTAACTTGGGAAGATTCCAGAGGAAACAAAAACAATCTTTCTCGAATTCACGGAGGCAACTTGCATTGATTGCACGTTAACTAGAGGAAGTCACTTCTTTCATCTAGACAGATACTTCATGAACAGAGCACGAAGAAAAATGCTTACACAAGTTTCCAATGCTAGCTGGATGTTCAACATGAATCATGGAGGAGACAAAATGTTGCTGATGGACTCAACAACAACTCATCGGAATTTCCATATCACTAGACTTGCACCATCATGTGAACAATGTGTTAGTATTGGTCAGACCTAAAGATGTAATGGTGTATGCTCGAGGGATCAACCACGAGTAAGACAACATTTCGAACATCGTTGGTACTGATTTGATTTGACGATAGCCCACACTCAAATCAAAGGATTGATAAGACAATAGGTCCAACAACTGATCACAGGGACCAATCGATGAAGATATCATCTTTCTTCAGCACACACACACAAAAAGATATCCCTTAAAATGAAGTAAGTCAGACAAGCTTTTATCTTCCAACTCTCCAAGTTGTTCTCTAGCTCAACCAACTAGCTCAGGCATATCCAACACAGATTCTTGGAGAAGGGGTGTTTTATAAGAAAACCAACTTGATCGCGAGCTCAACATAGCGGTCAGGGGACAACCCGGTGATACTTCTGAGAGGATATTCAGAAAATCACGAACCACCGATATGTTATTAAGCTCGGGAATAACCCTGCTTTTCAGGGCAAGACGATATGATCAAATAAGCGAGGGATTGGCACAATCCTAATTCATTGATCGATGTGTGCACCAGGGAAAATGGACTTGGTAGCATGCTCAACCTTAGGGTGATGAATCAAAATCAACACGCTAAGAATGAGGTTAATCTCCATTTAACTACCAAGCAACTCCGGAGTATAGATTTCACGCATCACGGTTCACTTGTCGGTGATCCGGTTACAATAACACGGGGACCGAGGAATGAATAATGATGGCAGGAAGTATCACTGTATCAAGAGTTCATAGGATGGTGGGCAATTCCATGACATTCTTGATATAAAGATGGTAATGCTCCAAGGTAGAACAGAATCAAAAGCTGGATTAGCATTTGATTTGCGGATTACAACTGCTTTGATCCAATCCCGGATATGGATGAGGTACTGGAGTTTGTTTCTCCTAGTCATTCTGGAATAGAATGGCTTGACAAACCACAAGAATAATAGGCATCTACAGCGAATGCACGCCTACACTTGACTATCAATTGATAGGCTATGGTTGGAATACAACTAAAGGGGGACAACTCAAAGAACATATAATTTTCTGAGTTGTGGATGCATGGATTAGTATGTCGAACAAAGTCCAACATGTTTCTTCCAGATAACCCATGCAGAAAATAGAATTGGCAGAGTCACAATAGAATGGAGAACTCATCAAGAGCAATCTGGTTGCGATCTTTTGGTTCAAAGAACTTCCGCCATAAGCGGTTCATAGTATTTAGAAGAAGGAGATACCACAGACCCCGAAGACCTAAAGGAACGAGCAAACACTATCAACATGAAGTAAGTAGGGTGAATCTCGGGTTCAAAACCCAGAAATAGAAGGCCTACTAACTAAATGGCATCACGGGATGCTTTCGAGAATGATGGCCATAATCATCACACTGATAATACCAAACATGGCTAGATTACTAGGTGACTCCCTAAAACACCTAGGGTCATAATAATAGCTCCAACATATATGTTGAGGCAATAGAGTACCTCAACTCACCGATTAGTGTGGTTGAACTGGCCCAAAGGGACATCGGGAACAGAAAGAAGGGATTTGCAAATGCATCAGAATATTTGGACACCTGGAATGACTCGGACAGCATAACGGTTGTAAATGCTCAAAATGATTTGAGACATCCTGCAAAATGGTGGCATAACCACTCAACATCACAATATCAAAGTTTTGAGGCCAGCTATGTCATATGGAAGTAGTAGGAACTGAACTAAGGCTTGAACTCAACAATCGTAGGCAACTACGGTTTAGTAACACGTCATCCTGAGAGATAGAAGAGAAGCCTAGTTCTTAAGCCCGTAGAAAAGATAAGATGACTCAGATCAGGAGATCATGAGGATAAGGAGTAAAAAGAGCCTTACGTTCCCATCCACAATCAATTCCCTTATATAACTAAAGCATTTCTAGACACGACTTTGACCAGCTTGGCTTGGTACTCCTACAGTCAGTCAGGCAGGACCCCGATTCCAAGTCACATCAATCTAGCCGGTAACACCTCATATCACTTTGCGGCCTCACGCACGGTATTCCCATGGGTGTCGCCTTACCATGGTCCGGGACCGTTTGCGCCTTTTGGCTCACGTATATGATAGTGTCGCTAGCATCCATATGACAGAGAACCCGGGCCGACATGGCTAGTCGTGAACCCAAAGCGGCACTAACCTATGGGGACAGGCATACATGAATCACATCGAGCGTTTCGGTCCGCAGCGTGTGAAGCCGGGCTATAGCACTGGGCTAACAGGACTCCGGGAACCCGGGCTGTAGCAGGCTAGGCACGACTCAGGATGTCACTTCGTGATATTTCCCCGAAGGGAAAGACACAGGAATGAAGTGAAACACATGCCGGCCAGTCAAGTGTCCTGAGCAGTAGTGCTGGGCTAACAGGACTCCGGTGAACCGGGCTGTAGCGGACTACTATGACTCATGGAAGCACTAGACTACATTTCCCCATAAGAGAGGCTGCCAAGGATAAACAACTAGTTTGTCGGATCCCACACATACCAAGCATTTCAATCATACACACAATATGCTTGATATGTGTAAATACAACATGGCATCACAACATAACTCTAAAACTTAAGTATTTATTCATTAGGCTCCGAGGAGCGAGATATTACAAACATGGGTCTCATGACCCAACAATCATAGCATACAATGCAAAGCACATGCGGAAGCTAAACATGTCTGAGTACAGACATCTACAAATGGAAAAAGGCTAAGAAGCCTGACTATCTACCAGATCCTGCCGAGGGCACAAGATCGTAGCTGATGTATCAAGCTAAACGTCGAAGTCCACGTGAAACTACTAGCGAGACTGAAATCTCTCTGCAAAACATAAATTAAGCAAACGTGAGTACAATTGTACTCACCAAGACTTACGTCAGAACTAACTACATATGCATCGGTATCAACAAAGGGGGGTGGTGGTGGAGTTTGACTGTAGCAAGCCAGCTTTGACTCAGTGGCTAACCTGAACTACGACTGCAAGCAACTCTTTTGAGGTGGCGCACACGAGTCCACATATTCACCATATCAATACACCACTATGGAGCCACTCCCGTCTCCCTACGAGAAGGCCATCCATAGCACTCACACTTATCTTGCGAGTTTTATAGTATCCACTTTCACTTGTCTATGAACTGTTATATACACCACTATGGATCCGCTCCCGTCTCCCTACGAGAAGGCCATCCATAGCACTCACACTTATCTTGCGAGTTTCATAGTATCCACTTTCACTTTTCTATGAACTGTTATAGGCAACCCAGAAGTCCTTTACCGCGGACACGGCTATTCGAATAGATGATGTTAACCCTGCAGGGGTGTACTTCTTCACACATGCTCTCCCCACTTACCGCCGTTTACACGACATGTACTCGACAACCTTCAAGCGGAAGCCCAACGAGGGTGTCGGGCACGGCCTACCTAAACACTCAAGTCTCTAGTCCAGGTTTATCGCCTATCCAGGTTCCATCCACAGGGAGTCCGGCCGAGGTTTCCACATACGGCCCCGAACGATGTGAACAGGGTTCCCGAGACACCAAACGGGCGCCCGGTACACCGTGCCACGGTGTATCTACCGCATCATAGCCCACCCCTAGGGTCAGCGCTACGCACAGCGGGCAACACATATTCTATAAACACCAGAAACTAGTTGCAACTCCTGGACAGAGGACAAGGGTGATCAAGAGGCCGAGAGGGTCCATTGGTTTCAGGCCCAATGCGTGGTAGTAACTGTTTCATGGATCACAAACACAGAACTCAGTGCCTAAGGACGGTATCAATGAGACAACCCACCATGTACTCCTACATGCCCTCTCACCGCTACCTTTACCAAATCGTGTTCACAAACTTAGCTCTCAACTGTAGGACATGTTTACACACCTCTGATCCATCCCCGATGAATCAGACCTGACTCAACTCTAAGCAGTAGAAGGCATGACAAACAAGCATGAATGAGTAGGCACATCAGGGCTCAAACAACTCCTACTGATGCTAGTGGGTTTCATCTATTTACTGTGGCAATGACAGGTCATGCAGAGGATAAGGGGTTCAACTACACAAACAAGTAACAAATGAATCGTTGTTGTCCTAATGCAGTAAAAGAGAGCAGGAGCGAGAGAGTGGGCTTGTATCAGAATGAACAAGGGGGTAGTGCTTGCCTGGCACTTCTGAAGATAACATTGAGTCTTCATCAGTGTCAACGATCACAGCGTCGGAGCAGCGTCTACCGAGAGGGGACAATTACCGGCAAACAAGGAAGAGCACAATCAATGCGATGCAACAATATGATGCATGATCATGACATGGCAATATGCTATTGATTGAGCTAATGCAACTAGCAACAAGTTAAATGGAGTTGGTTTGAACACTAGGTTCAAATTGAAATTCAAATATGAATTCAAATAGTGCATTATCATGTTTTGGACTAAACAGCGAGGTTAAGTTGTTCAAACATGCATGAAAATGCCATATTCAGATTCCTTGGATTTTTCTGATCATTTTTCATATATAATTTATTTGATTTGGAGCTACGGTTGATTAACTATTAATTTTAGAAGTTTTGCAAATTTTCTGGAATTTTCTGAATTATTATAAATCCAGAAAACCATTACCGCGTCAGCATGACAACAGCATTGCGTTAGGAGGTCAACTGGGTTGACCCAGGTCAAACCTGACGCATGGGACCCAATAGTCAGTGGCTTAGGGCTGGTTAGGGTCACAGACATGTGGGCCTGGTCAATGGCCACGTCAGCCGGGTCAAAGATGACGCGTGGGGCCACTGGATTAATCTAAAATAAAAAGGGAATAAACCCAGGGTTAACTTGGGTGCGGGGCCCATATGTCAGTGAGAGAGCAGGTTAATTAGCGGGGTAATTAGTCCCTAACAACGGTGCCACGTCAGCACGCCGGAATTGAACATCGGCGAGCACGCGAACGCGTCGGCGATGCTCGGGAACGCGCTACGGGCGGCGGTTGGACGTGCTGCGGGCACCACAAGGAAGCCCTCGCTCGGCCGCATCCAGGGGTGCTCGCAGCTGGGCGCAGGGTGGCCGGGGTCGACGGCGGCGACCACTTGGGCGGCGGCCGGAGTTCGGGTGGTGGCGGGTTTGGCGTTACGGCTTGCATTCGAGAAAAGTAGCAGGCTAGAGAGGCACTAGGCGTTGCTACGAGCGCAACGGCACACGCACAGGACCAATTGGTCACCGGAGCCACGTCGGCGACGAGACCAGGTGGCATGGCGATTCGGTCGGCAAGGGGGCGACGGCTACGGGGCATAATCGAGCTCGGGAAGAGGGGGGTTAGACGCAGGAGCTCACAGTGCTTTGGACGGAAGGCTCGAGGGGCTCGGGGAAGGCCTGCAGACGGCGGAGCGGCGATGGCATTCCTCGGAGCCCGAGGAAGAAGATGAAGCCGATGCCGGCGGTGCAGCGCCTACAAGCTCGAGCGCGTCAGCTTGGGGACGTCGGGCGTTGTAGTGAAGCTTCTGGATGCGTCGAGGGGGCGAGGGGATGGCAGTGGGCGCAGCAACGGCGAGCGGCGGGGCTGCGTTCGGTGCGTGCGAGCGAGAGAGCCAGGGGAGGGGATGGGGACGAGAGAGAGTGAGAGAGAGGCGGGGGGGCAGCATGGCATCTCCAGGCATGCGGCTGGACTCGCAGGGATGCTGCCAGCGCGAAGCAGGAGGTGGAGGGCTCCCGGCGCATGCGTGCGTCTTCACCTCTGCCTAATGGCTGAGGAAGACGACGAGCGACGAGGTAGGTGGGCTGGGCTGGTCCAGTTGGGCCAGGTAGATTCCTTTCTCCTATCTCTGTTTCTGTTTTTTTATTTTGTTTGTTTTTATTTTATCTTTGCCACTGTTTTTTTAAAATTCAAAACAGTTTCAAAAACAGTGTCAATTATCCTCTAATAATTTCATGTTGCAAAATGGACTTTTCCAAATGCACATAAAATATATCAGAGGTATTTGAAGATATATCCTATATATTTGGGTATATTTCCAAATTCAAATAGGATAGTGATTTAAATTCAGTGCCCAAAATATTCTACAAAAATGTTCCCTATTTTGGTTTGGTCTCAAAGCCTTGCCAAAATTAACAAACATTTATGAAGGCATTTTGGAAACAATGAATGCAATTTAAAGGGTTCTTGCCCTTCTTTTAAATTGATTTCTGAGGCTTTCACTTTCCTCATTTCAAGTTTCTTGAAATTAACAGGATGCATGATGCTCACTGATGCAACTATCTCCAAACAATTCTAGGGCTGTGACATTGAGCCACGAGGACTCAGCAATTCCATTACCATGGGTATCAAGACTAGCAAAGCTTAATGTGTATGGAAAGGATAAGTGGTGAGGTTGTAGTAGCACTAAGCATTATGTGGGGGCTAACTTCCAAGTACAAGAGTAAGATGAGAAACTACGCAAACGGTCGCAAACTAGTAATGATCAAGTAGTGATCCTGAACTACTTACGTTCAGACATAACCAAACCGTGTTCTCTTCTCGAATGCAACCAAAAAGAGATAGTCACGGTTACGCACGTGGTTTGTGTATTTTAGTTGAGTTTAGTTCAAATCCACTACAACCGGATATTAACAAATTCCCATCTGCCACATAACCTCGGGCATGGCTCTCGAAATTTTAAACCCTCAAGGGTGTCCCAACTTAGCCCATGACAAGCTCACAATCCGCGGAGACAATCCTCCATCGCGGGACCCTCCGATCAGACTTGGAATCCCCGTGCACAAGATATTTCAACAATGGTAAAACAAGCACAACAAGACCTCCTGACGTGCCGACACCCTGATAGGAGCCGCATGTATCTCGTCTAAGGCCATGATCAGATTGGTCAGCCTATAGGTATATACCAAATACCTCGAATTTCCTCGAGGCGGCCCCGCAGTCTGCCTGGTTTGGACCAACACTCATGAGGAGCAATGGCCCGGGGGTTGATTAAGAGGCCTCGGGTGCTAGCCGGTCCCTATGCAAGTTTTTAGTTGTTATTAGGCAAATGGTAAAACCAATGTTGGGCCTTGCTGGAGGAGTTTTATTCAAAGCGAACTACCAAGAGGGGCCCATAAACCCTCACCGTGTTAGAGACGCAAAATCAAGGAACATAACACCGATATGATGGGAACTAGGGCGGCAAGAGTTGAACAAAACACCA
Source organism: Triticum dicoccoides (assembly GCF_002162155.2). Lineage (NCBI taxonomy): Eukaryota > Viridiplantae > Streptophyta > Magnoliopsida > Poales > Poaceae > Triticum > Triticum dicoccoides. The sequence goes on from NC_041382.1 coordinate 259,199,279, forward strand.
AGCAAAAGGCTAAGCCTTCCTCCTTTTACCAAGTATATAGATGCATTAATTAAATAACATATATTGTGATATCCCATCATATCCTACAATCCATGTCCCAACATGGATCAACCTGCAACAAGCAACGCTATAAGAGGGGCTGAGCAAAGCGGTAACATAGCCAAACAACGGTTTTGCTGGGATGGTGGAAAAGGTTAGAGGCTATCATGGCAATTTGGGAGGCTTGATAAACAAGTGGTAGGTAGCGCGACATAGCGATAGCCTCGAGACAACTAGCATAACAAAGATAGTAGTGAGATCCAAGGTGACGGTCATCTTGCCTGAATCCCGCTAGGAGGAAGATCGAGTCCGTGAAGAAGAAGATGAACCAACATAGTCGAATGGATCCTCACAATCGCAATGTAACCGGAACTTTCCTGGACAAGCGCAACCAGAAAGAAGCAAACATCATGGTAAACACACAAGCATAAACATGGCACGATGCACAAACAAGTATGATACATGTCTGGTTTAAATAGCATGGCATGGCATGGCAAATTGCAACAAACAATACTACAAATTAAGTTGAGCTCAATATGCAACGAGTTGCATATTAACGAAACACCACATCAATTATATAGTTCACTCTCGGTTATGTACCCAACAACATTAAATGTTGGTTAACATGGAAAGAGGTGAGGCATAAGTAAACTACACATTTTAGCCAATTTAAATGAGGCCGGAAACAACAAACAACAATTCTAGAAAATCCCCATATGCATATTTTGAATTTGGTACTGTTCTGACCTAAAACATATTTTAATGTTGTTAAACACGCAAAGTAATGCCACCATGTTAAACTATGCATTTTTCTACCCCATTTACATATAAATTTATTTCATTCAGAGCTACGGTTATTTAGTTATGAAATAAATCATTTTAGCATTAAATTTCAGCAAATTTAATCAAACAACATTTTAAACATAGATGAAAGTGGCATATTATGAAACTAGATGAAATTCTAAGCATTTTACATGTTTAAATCATTTTGATCTGATGCAAGGTGGAAGAGTTATTAAATGCATGAACTAAATGGGTTTTTCTGCAAATCTGCACACTCTGGATAAATAGCTGAATTCGTGAGAGCAGAAAAAAACATAGCAGGCCACATCTAAAACTGGGCTATACAGGAACATGGGCGTAGCATAACAGGAGTCGCATGGGGAGAGGAATAAGCGGGCGCTCACGAAGGGCATCGGCCCAAGTCGGTGTAGGAGGTAGCAGGCTAGGCCTTGGCCAGCGAGGTAGAGAGGCGATGACGATGCTGGCATGGTCAACGGCGCGAGCGGCTACATCTAGGCGAGCGAAGCAGAGGGCGCAGCGCGGCGGGACTGCAGCGGCGGAGGCAGCGGCTCAACGCAAGCAGGGCACTGCGGCTCCGAGAACATGGCGGGGAGGCCGCGTTGTAGGGGAAGCGGAGACCCAGCGGATCCTAGCGGAGCATGTCGGCAGCGATGTCGGACCATGGAGAAGCACGAAGCGGCCTCGGCGATGGTGGTCGATGCAGAAGGTTCATGCAGCGCGGAGACGGGGCCGCCCCACGTGAGAAGCTGGGTGCAGGCGCGGCGGCGCTGCCGGAAGAGAAGCAGGAAATAGGGAAGTGTTCAAACGACGGCAGCGACGACACATGCGCGGCGGGACGCGGGCGTCCTCCTCCTCTTCTCAAAGCAGAGGCCGGACCTGGTGTTGGCGGCGCGTAGGAAGAAGACGACAGCGAGGAGCAGCGGCGATGGGGCTCTGGGGACGGGATCCGAAGGGGAATGCCAGCGAATGGACGGAGGCCCTCGGACCCTGTCGGACCTAGCGGCGGCCGGTGATGTTCTCTATTACATAGGAGACAGAGGGAGTCCGATTAGAGAGATCGATAGGAAGGAGGGGACGGAGGAGAAGGTGCGGCAACCTGCTGGTGGTGGGGAGCTTTGGCGACGACGGACTGCAGAAGGCGAGCCTTGGAGTGCTGGTGCTCGAGGCGAGGGAATCTCCTCGAGGATGAGGAAGAAGCAGGGCACAATGGCAAGGGCCTTGGACGGTGGCTTGACTCCTGATGGGGCCGAAGAAATAGGGAGTTGAGAGAGGAATGTCAAAACGAAGAGAAAGGAGAGGGACGGCAGGTAAGATACCATGGGTGGAAACTCCGGCGAGGTTGTTGCTGCTACTACTAGGATGGCAGGGGCACAAGGCCATGGCGATCTAGTTCGTGGAGGCAGGGGAGCTTGGAGCCTCGGGCAAGAGCTCCTGGATCGAGGGATCAACACTGGTTTGATCGATGGATGGATTGGGTGGTTCGGTGGGAATCGAGGAGGGACAGGGGAGGCGCTGGATCAAGCGGGGTGGCGAGAGCTGGTTGGGGAGGGACTAATCTGGGAGGATCCCGAGGAAAAAGGTGCGAGGGTGTGGGTGGCAGAGCGCCGGGACTGATGGGACATCTCCCTAAATTCTAGGGTTAGGCTCATTTATATAGTGAGTGAGATTAGGGTAGGGGCTGTATCAACCTTACGATCGTAATCAGACGGCTCGGGAAATTTAGGCTAGGAGAGTCCAACAAAAAAACTGGAGATATTTTAGAGATGTTTGGGGATGATCCGGACCCATCGGTCATGATCGTGCGGGTCGGGTTCGGGAGAGGTTTTCGGACATTGCGTGAGGGGATCTAAGAGAGGTCGACAAAGACAAGGTGCCTAACAAAAGGCCATGGAGAAGAAGAGAGAAGAGAGCCGTCCGGTTGATATGAGAGGAGGTCAACAAAGACAAGGAAGAAGCGGCAACTATGAGTGGATGCAAGTTTTGAAAACATGATGGCAACAGAGTGCCGATGCAATGCGAATGATGACATGATGAATGCAACAAACAAATAATTAACACAGCTAAGATGCAAAACATGAAAGGCATCTGGAGCATCGGTCTCGGGCCGTTACAGAGCGGCCGAGGAAGAACTAGTATAGTGGGAGGAGGCGTGTTCTTGAGCTGGTGGGGGAGAGGAAACCCAACAAACAAACATTTGTTATTGACTATTGCCACACATTTCATCAAAATATCTGTCCATTCCTTGTGAAAGGCATGAGAATTTACTAAATGGCACCAGCATGCTTTTCCAGGCCGTTCTTGTGCACCCTTTCACACACCAATTGTTTGAACTTGAATTATGTGCATTAATGCCTAGGAAATCCACATAATCCCCTAAATATGGCAAGTGAACCCGGAAAAGTGCCTAATTTAAACATGGTGATTTGCAGGTTGTATGTTCATCGTAGAAAAAAACTCGTGGACAAAGGACAAAGGTAATTTGGACCCCCCCTTCAATCTTGGTGATTCCCCCTCGAAACCATGAAACTTCCTCGGCGATGGTTCAATTTATGAAAGGCGTGCATGACGATATTTTTACTAGGGCACGGTAAGGCCATACCATGGCACTACACCAGGCATCATGTTTTCCAAGCATGTATTTCATTTTTGTATAGTTGTTAACCCACTAAATGAAGTGTTTATGGTTGACTATTGCCACACATTTCCTTGAAATATCTTCCCATTCCTTGTAAAAGGCATGAGAATGTACTAAATAGCACGACCATGGTTTTCCAGACTATTCTTGTGCACCTTTTCATGCACTGATTGTTCGAAGTTGAATTATATGCATAATTAATCCCTAGAAAATGCACATAATCCCCTAAATAAGGTAAATGAGTTTCGAAAAATGTCAAATTTAAACATGTTGCATTTGAGGCGGTATGTTGACCATTCGAAAAAAACTGAATGACAAACTAGGATGGAAATTTGGATTCCCCTTCAATCTTGGTGATTTCCCTCTCAAGAGCATTGAACTTCCTCGGTGATGGTTCGATTTATGAAGGGTGTGGATGACGACATAAATCAAACCTTCTCAGCTTTTAACCAGGGCATGGTGAGGCCATACCATGGCACCATGCAAGGCGTCAAGTTTTTCAAGCACATATTTAATTGTTCGATAGTTGATAACCCAGTAAATGACGCATTTGTGGTTGACTATTGGCCCACATTGCATTGAAATCTCTGCCCATTCCTTATAAAAGGTTGGAGAAATTACTAAATACCATGAGTATGGTTTTTCCAGACCATTCTTGTGCACCTTTTCAACCACCAATTGTTTGAATTTGAATTACGTGCATTAATGCCTACAAAATGCACATGATCCCCTAAATATTGTAAATTAACCCGGAAAAGTGTTAAATTTGAACACGGTGATTATTAGGGTTTATGTTCATTGTAGAAAAAAACTCATGGATGAAGGACAAAGGAAATTTGGTTTCCCATTCAATCTCGGTGATTTACTATCGCACACGATTCATTTTCGTCGCCTCTGTGAACCGTGTGTGTTCACTCCCACATGCAAAAGGAAAAAGAAAACCCTCGCCCACTTCATCCCCACTAACTCGCCGCAGACTCCTCCGCCACTCTGCACCCTAAGCTCGACGGCTGTTGGCGGCAGGTGTAGGTTGCGCTCCAAACGCCACGAGATTTTGCCCCTACCGCTTGCCACCGCCTATCTGCACCGACCTTCTAGAATCAGGTCGACTGGGGTTTTCTACGGGATTGGGCCAGGGATTTTTCTCATGGAGAAGGTAATCAACTTAGCGAAATATTCACTCCTATCTTATCGCAGTCCGTCCATCGCTGTTATTGAGAAGGGTCGTGGAATCATTTTTGTTCTAGCTGATTCGTGTTTGTTCATTCATGTGTACAAAGTGCAAACACAAATCGGGCAACTGTGGTCGTGGCCAGTCAGAAACGAAGTTCTATCTCACCATTCTGGATGACTTCAGGGAGCACTCGGTATGTTCAATGTCAACCTACCACGGTCGGCATGGCCTAAACTTGTGAACATATACCCTCTATTGCTACATTATCTATATATTTGCATCAAATCTTTGTTACGTTATCTATTTTTAATTCTATATTTTCATACTTTGCTTTCTTCTATATATTGATCTATTCTATCAGTTACTCCCATATTTGCATCTTGCTCTGTTATTTCAATATATCTAATTTATGATCTTAATTTCATTTCAAGCAGTACGTCCCTTGCTTTGCAAGAACAAGAGTAGATGGAAATCTTGGGCTTTAATTTGTTGATGACTCCCAAGACGTCATATTGACAATGCAATGTGGATTTACAATGACGATTAGTGTAAAACTTGATAAAGATGGTCACTCCTATTTTAATGCGGACCTTTGGAGAAAAATGTCTAAGTGTTCTGAACTGAAAGCTGGCAATAAAGTTCTAGTGCATGCACCATAGCCTAGTCTAATTAACATGGATGTTTACTTCCCCAATGTCATCAGCCGATCAAAGTATGATCGAGGTTAGTGTCCTTTCAACTTTCTCCATGCTGTCATATTACTTAGCAAAATCGGGGTATTTGTTCTGAGTAATTGATCACTATTTAAACAACAAATTGTGATATCATATTCTGACTCCGTTCCTAGGCAGTAACAAATTCTATTTAACAATTTATGTGCACTATATATTCTTCTGCCACGTTCTGAATAAATAATACCTTTCCACCTTTTAAGCAAGATATGTTGGATGCATAGTAAACAATCTGTATGTTACTAAGCATACCAAATTGCACTGTTGCACTGGAAGGACTTGATAATCTGACAGAGATAGCGCAGCGTAGGAACGCTGGATTTTGGAAGAGATTAATTAGACCTATGGTGCACACACTGAACAAGACCAATCGTGTGCACAAAACGCAGGTAAAAAGTCTTATTTTAATGTTGATGCTCATAAACTATATATATCTTCAACAATATGTTACAATTGGTTTTTATTCTACATGTCAACAGAAATTGCCCCCTGTAGCAGTTCCTGGATCGATTTCCCGGCGTGGTCGAATTACACTTGTGCCTGCTAATAACGCGAAAGTGATTGCAAGGTACTGCATTTCCCGCAGAAATGGAACCATTCAAATTAGCAAGTTCTTGCTTCTCATGGCAATGCATCCATATTGGAAAATTGGAGACACTGTTCTACACATGCTCTGCCAAAGCACAGGAGGGCTCTTCCTTTTCAGTGATGAGATGCCGAGTCGCCCTGATCAAGCTGCTTCCAGTGCATAGTTCTAGCTGTTGGCCCTCAGCCTCTTAAAATGTGCTAGTTGTTACTATATATGTTAAGTATGTAGATATGGACCATATGGTTGTTAAAACCATCTTACGAAGATCCTCCTTTTCTCAAATAGTGTAACCACTATATATATGTTACTCAAATGTTGTTACCGAAGTTCATAAATTTTCATGGAAAGTATTAGTATCCTACACACTTCATTGTGTTTAAGCGTGTGCCCGATGTCCAGAAGGAATTTGCATATTAACTATCCATATTTCAAATTCACAAAATGTTAACATAAGGAAACATATGTGCAACATACTAATCAACGCACACGAGTACTCGCAGATGCATCGTGTGCGATACTCCTAGCCACCGCAAGCAACTTGTTTGTATTTTTTAAAGTTTTTTGTACACACAAAATCACACATGAAGTAACTATATTGACCGTCTGTGTTGTAATTTCTCATCGCAAATAGTTCATCCGAGTCAGCTGCTTGCCACGTATCACATACATCTAGTTTACACGACTCGTTTGTGTTCTTTTGGCTCATCGCAAATAGTTCATCCATGTGAACTGTATGCCGCATATCACACACATCTTGTCAAGTTGAACCGTTTTTGTTTTGTTCCCTAATCGAAAATTGTTCGTCCGAGTGAATCGTATGCCGTATATCACACACACATTGATATGGCTTCCCATTTCTATTGTTCTACCTCGTCGCAAACAGTTCGAATGGATTAACCGTGTGTCTTGCATCACACACACATTGATATGGCTGCCCGTTTTTGTTGTTCTGCCTCACCACAAACAGTTCGAATGGATTAACCGTGTGCCCTGCATCGCACACGCAACAAAAATTTGAACCGTGTTTGATGGATCCTCCATCGAAAATGTTTTGCACCTTTTTTGACAGTTTTTTACACCACCGTTTGCGATTATTGCATCGCGCACATTTTCGGCAAAGGGTCTCTGATCGTAGTGTCGCATTAGCAGTATCCTGCAGTAGTTAATGTATAATAATTGACAAATGTTATTTTTTTCAATTTTTAACACTAAACTAATTTGGTATCATCTTCGCTACAGAAAAAGTTTGACATGCATCTTTGGGCCACATGCACGTGGTGGTTCTAGGACACTCACTCGTGTGTGACTCTCTCTATGGCCCCGTGAGGTCATCGTCCAACACTATGACCTGCGATGAGACAGGTTAATTTGACTAACAAGGATGGTCATTTTTTGGTTTTTGCTACATATAGTAGGAGTATATATAGTACGCGTCAAAGAGGGTGGCCAGTGGCAACATATACTACGCGTCATATAGGACAGTCAATAGCATGTGATGCTTCAATCCGTTGGCCCACAAGGTTGTCCTCCATCACTTTGACCCAACAAGGAGATTTCTTTTTGGGTTGTGTTGTGGTAGGAGTATATAGTACGCGTCGAAGAGGGGAGGAGGGGGCCAGGGCAGCTCATACTACACACACACATCATGAACGATCTCGCTCTGTGTGGGGACTTTTCCGTTTTCGAGGCACGTGCCAAAAGAATTTGTGCATATTGGGTATTAAAATAGCACCAACACCTTGGGCCATGTGCAGATGATGGTTGTCACTCATTCTCGTGTGACGCTTCCGTCCATGGACCCATGAGGTTGTTGTCCATCTAATATTTGACACAATGAGAAAGGTAATTTGACAAACAAGGAGGATTATTTTCGGGTTGTGTTATGGTACGTAGGAGTATATATTACGCGTCGAAGAGGGGAGGGGGCAGCATATACTGCGTGTCATGAACCTTGGTTCATGTTGGGGACTTAAAGTTTTCTAAGGAAGGTGCCACATCAAAGTTCTACATATATATTAGGTATTCAAACATCACAACCACACATCTCCATACATGTGTTTGGCCCTCATGCAAGCGATGGCAGTTGTCCTCCAGCATCACTCACAGGGTTGTCGGCGAGATGCTTCGTCCACCTGTGTGTGCCCCCTTCGTAAATCACTTTGACCAACAGCGATAGAAGTTAATTTGACGTATAATTAGGAGGGGATTAAATTTTGGTTTGTCTTATACAGTACGTTACATGCATGTCATGATGTGAAAGATAACATTTATACTTTGACCTCATGTGTATGCATGGATCCCTCCCACTGGGTCGAA
>NC_041382.1:259208096-259257524 GCF_002162155.2 Triticum dicoccoides
ATGAACCAGATTTGTGTAGGAATTGTGCGATTTTCGACGCATGCATGCGCCACATCAGAATGTTGTGCTTTTGGTATTCACACATATATGCATGCATCATGTTAGTCTCCGTCGTATCTATAATTTTTGATTGTTCCATGCCAATATTATACAATTTTCATATACTTTTGGCAACTTTTTATACTTTTTTTGGGACTAACATATTGATCCAGTGCCCAGTGCCACTTCCTGTTTGTTGCATGTTTTATGTTTCGCAGAAACCCCATACCAAACGAAGTCCAAAAGGAATAAAAACGAACGGAGAATATTTTTGGAATACTTATGAAATATGGGAAGAAGAATCAATGTGAGAACGTGCCCAAGGGGGCCACGAGGTAGGGGCACGCTCCTGACTCTCGTGGGCCCCCTGTAAGGCGGTGGGTGCTCTTCTTTGGCTTCAAGAAAGCTAATTTTCAGAGAAAAATCTGGGCGAAGTTTTCAATCCAATTGGAGTTACGGCTCTCCAGATATATAAGAAACGATGAAAGGGCAAAATCCCAGGACGCAGAAACAGAGAGAGATAGAGAGACAGATCCAATCTCGGAGGGGCTCTCGCCCCTCCCATGCCATGGAGACCAAGGACCAGAGGGGAAACCCTTCTCCCACCTATGGAGAAGGTCAAAGAAGAAGAAGAAGGAGGGGGCGCACGCCCCCCTTGCTTCGGATGGCGCCGGAACGCCGCCGGGGCCATCATCACCGCGATCTTCACCAACACCTACGCCATCTTCACCAACATCTCCATCACCTTCCCCCCTCTATCTATAGCAGTCCACTCTCCCGCAACCCGTTGTACCCTCTACTTGAACATGGTGCTTTATGCTTCATATTATTATCCAATGATGTGTTGCCATCCTATGATTTATGAGTAGATTTTTGTTATCCTATCAGTAATTGGTGAATTTCTATGATTGGTTTAATTTCCTTGTGGTTATGTTGTTCTCCTTTGGTGCCCATCATATGAGCGCGTGTGTGGATCACACCATAGGGTTAGTTGTATGTTGATAGGACTATGTATTGAAGGGCAAGAGTGAAAGAAGCTTCAACCTAGCATAGAAATTCATGCATACGGGATTGAAGGGGGACCAATATACCTGAATGCTATGGTTGGGTTTTACCTTAATGAACATTAGTAGTTGCGGATGCTTGCTAATAGTTCCAATCATAAGTGCATAGAATTCCAAGTCAGGGATGGCATGATAGCAGTGGCCTCTCCCACATAAAACTTGCTATTGGTCTAGTAAAGTAGCCAATTGCTTAGGGATAATTTCACAACTCCTACCACAACTTTTCCACACTCGCTATACTAACTTTATTGTGTCTTTATCTAAACAGCCCCTAGTTTTTATTTACGTGCTCTTTATATTCTTGCAAACCTATCCAACAACACCTACAAAGTACTTCTTGTTTTATACTTGTTCTAGGTAAAGCGAACGTCAAGCCTGCGTAGAGTTGTATCGGTGGTCGATAGAACTTGAGGGAATATTTGTTCTACCTTTAGCTCCTCGTAGGGTTCGACACTCTTACTTATCGAAAGAGGCTACAATTGATCCCCTATACTTGTGAGTTATCACATCACGCATGTCAATACATATGTTTGGGGCACATGAATGCAATGGTTGTCTTTGGACACTCTCCCTCGCTAGGTTATCATCAATGACCTATATATTCATGGGCCCACATGGACGTCCATCACTTCAGTCAACAACGAAAGAGAGGTTACTAGTGTGGATTCTTCTTCTCTTGGCTCACGTTACCATATAGTCATACGTCGATCATGGAGAGATTCGAGACAAAAGTTTGATGGCTTGCATACACATGAATCCATATATGCGTCGTAAACCCTCGCTCGTTTGGGGACTTTCTAGCTCCAAAAGCACGGTGCCACATCAAAGTTATGCATTGGGTATATTCAAACACCACATCACACTTCATACATATGTTTGGGCCACATGCACGTAGTGGTTGTCTTCAGGCACTCCCTCGCGTGGTTATCGGTGACAAGCTAGCCTATTTGGGGGGACGCATGTGGACGTCCATGCATGACTTTCAGCCGACAATGAGAGAGGTTATATGACCAAGGTGGTGATTTTTCTTGGTCAGTGTTCCAATATGCCTTGGTGAGATACCCCCTCCCACTAACTCAAAGTGTGTGGGGGGAGGGGCACAGTACTACTTCGCACTAGATGAACCTCGGTGCGGTCGGGGATGTCCGGTTAATTTGCGATGCACATGTGCCACATCAAATTTGAGATTTGCTATTTAAATATCACACCACATCATTTTCACACACACACATGGGGCCACCCGCAAGTGTGGTTTGTATGTGGTCTCACCCATCTCACGCCAGAAGAACACATATATGTGCCTGCACACAGTCCACATTTGATCGGAAGCAAAAAGGAGGGAGGTTAACCATGTGGTACTCCTTTCAGTTTTGTGTTACGATAGGGTGAGATGTCAGACCTCTCTATTTGGTGGCATGTGTTCATAGCTAGGATTCCCCTCCCGCCAACACGAAGTGTCTGTGTCTATGTGTGTGTGGGGAGTGGGGGCGGGAGGCTAGCAATAATAACATGCGCTTTGTGGGACAGGTACCACATCAAACTTGTGCATTGTGTATTTGGACATGAAACTACCCTTTTCATACATATATTTGGTCCACATGCAAGTATGTTTGTGTTCTGACCCTTTCCGGTGTTTTTCTCCAAATTTATAAACAACAGACAAGTCAGACGCAAAAACCGTCTCCGATTGGGTACGTAATAGAGACAACTCCCTAGGACTACGTGTGTGCCGCGCCCCTGCCCGTGTCACCCACATCATCATAGTAGATTAGGCTCCACGAGGATTCCCTCCCGCTCTGCATCAATCAGTTGATCAAAATTTTCAGTAGCCCCGGCATTTTACTCCCGCCTGCATCCCTCGCAATCTCAAAAATATCATCTCGGTTGGAGTGTTTTTCTGTTTGATAGCACATGATTATTATGTGTTAAACATGTGTGATGGTCATTACTCCTGCCTCGCTCTGCTTCAATCCCTTGATCCAAATTTTCGGTAGCCCCGCCATTTTACTCCAGCCTAGTAAATTTTCAGTACCTGCAGTATTTCCTCAAACACCACCTTGGACCTCCTCCACACACACACCCCAAATCCTTCGCTCAACCCAAATCCCCCGCTCACACACATAGAAACCACCCCTCCCTAGATCCTAACCTAGCTAGGTCGCTGCCGCCGCCTCCATCATCAACCTCTGTCGGTCTGCCCGTGTTGGTTACCCACTTATGTACATACCCTCGCCGCCCTGAGTTTCATAGATGACTCCCGCGAAACGCCCCCTTTCCCACATATCCCCACCCCTCCCCCACTCAAGAGCGTCGCAGACTAAGCCCGGCTACCCTTCCTGGGGAGCTCGAGGAGTGAATGGCCCAAAAAAGCTTTACTGCGGCCTCTTCACCCAACGTTAGCGACGTGGTTTCCGAGGAAGCTGACGATGATGACTAGACGCAGCCTATAAATCAGTGGGCAAGAGTATTCTGGCATGTCGCGGGCGCTGGCTACGACATCATGGTCATCGACAAAGATGGCTTGTTGCGGGCCATGTCACAGGTTAATTTGCCCACCCCAACCCCTTGGGTTTGACAGCCATCGATCGCATCGATGGCCCTACCGCTGATCTCCTGCAGCTCGTTATGAACAATTTGCCATGCTTCATCGCCATGGAGCCCCTTTTGTCATTTCTGAAGGACACATTCTTTGACGCTGGCTTGGGATCCTCAGCTGCCAAGTCAGACCTCATTAATGGCGACCACGAGGAGGAGCCAATCTGTGACAAGTGAGGAAATCCATGATTTGTTTTGCCGTGACTCTTCACCGGGGGAATCCAATGATTTGTTTTCTCAAACCCCTTTTGTAGTGAGAACCTGTTCAGTATTTATTTTGGTTGTTTGCATTACACCTTGTTTATTTCTACAGTTTTTGGTTGTCCAGTTTCTATTGCCATCTTTGGTTATTCATAGTATGCCATGTTTATTTCAGCTATTCACAATGTGATGTTCTAAATGTGCTAGTATGAACTGTGTAGTTCAATTTCATCAATAATTTTTTTAGCAATAACTCTATGACCCTGTTAAGCATGTTTTACTCCCTCCGGTCCTTTTTAGTTCGCATATAAGATTTGTCCAACTATATACAAAAAATACCAACATTCACAATATGAAATCAATATGAGTAGATGTGTCATGACTTAAATTTTCATATTGTATAACTTTAGCATGGTAGATGTTGATATTTTTTCATATAAATAAGGTCAAATGTTATGAAGTCTGACTTCAGACATCTCTTATATGCAGAGTAAAAAGGACCGAAGGGAGTATTTAACACGCCTTTCAATTTGATTTAACAATAACTAGTGTACTTAGACCTGCACAATACAAGTTTGAATGATTATGTTTTCTTGTTTCAAATATTAGGCCTGTTGGAGTTCATAACACACCTTTACACTTCTTGTTTTAAAATATTAGGTTTTTAACAATTTGGTCTTGCACATGTAGGTCCTGTTGTCAAAGTTTTGACCCACTATTTGACCCTTTTTGCATATGGGGAAATGAGTTGTCGATGAATATTAGTCAAGTCAAGAAACTTAGAAAGATTGTTAGGATAAAGAAATTAGTGACAAAAAATAACAAGATCTTTGTCTGCAAAATGAGGAAGACATCAGGTCACTACATGTTGTACTAATTGTTATACCTTGTCTTTTTTATTCCTTTGTGCCATTTCAAATCTAGAGAAGATATTTATGCATATTCTTGTTTTCAGGCCTTTCCAAAGAAGTTCACTGATGATTATCTCTCAAACCACATGTATGGTCAGGAGGCGAGGAAGGTATTCATGAAACACCAGCGGTTCAATATTGAAATCTTCCGTAAGAGGACGAAGAATGGATGGTTAGTCATCCACAGGCACTGGCCTGAAGTTGCAAAGACCTTCAACATCAATGAAGGCTCAATATTCGCCTTCCACTTTAGCAGTTTTCTAGATGAGATTCATCTATCTATGTACCGTCTATGATGCTAATTTCGAAAGGTTATAGATGTTGCATGTGAAACTTGGTGCTGGTGCACTTGTGTAATGGGGTAGCTGGGTGCTGAAGCTACATGATCTTGTACTATGATGTATTTCAATTATGAAATCCTGCTTCCTTAATACGAAAATGAAATATATCATGTGCTTAATATGAAATTTCAATTAGATTAATAGATGGATTATTAATAATAGGACAATTAGCCTGCTAATCAGGTTTTACATTGCAAACGATTATTGAGAAAACACCGTGGGTGATGACCTCAGACAACACACAGAGTTTCTAGGAATAAAATGTGTTGGATCAATGAACTACACATGACTTCCTCCTGAAAACTATTTGCGTTATGCCACCATGCACATATGTTTACCACATAAAAAGTGTGTGTGATGGATAGCCTAAGCCACATAGTCTCTTCTATGCACCGTGTGTGATGCATTCAATAACGCAAACGGTAAAATTGTTAATATTGTATGCAATCGAAATGCTATCACAAACGGTTTAATGGGGAAAACTGTGTGTGCTGTATGTAAGAACGGAAACGTTTTCTCTGGATTATCTATGTGGGATGTACATATTAACGGAAATATACTTCTTGGATTGACTATGTGGGATGTACATATGAATGGAAACGTATTCCTTGGATTGACTGTGTGGAATGTACATATGAACAGAAACGTTTTCCTGGGACTGAATGTGTGGGATGTACTTATGACTAGAAACGATTAGGCTTCCATAATTGTATTTTTTAACACAATTGTACACATAACCGTATTTGATCTCTTTCCCGTCTCACATGACCTTATTTTGCCCGACATGTTTGACCAGAGGGCCTATCCTCAATGGTTTCTGGGTCATGTGGGCCCCTATCACCCACACTCACTAGGCCACCATTCAAAATGCCATCACTAAAAGGGGTTAAAAAGCGCTTGTATAGCACCTAGCTGTACCAGTGCCTAATGCAGCAAAAGAAAGCAAGAGAGAGAGAGTGGGATTTGTATCGGAATGCTCAATGGGGGTTTTCTTGCCTGGCACTTATGATGAGGAAACTGCACTTCATTAGTGTCAATGATCACATTGCCAAAACAACGTATAGAGAGAAGGAACAAACACCGGCAATAGAGAAGGACTACAATCAATACAATGCAACAACATGATGCGTGATCTTGACATGAAAATATTTTGTTGCTTGAGCTAATGCAACTAGCAACCAGATTCAATGAAGTTGGGTTGAACCAAAGATTCAAATTCAAACTCCATATGTGAATTTTCAAAGTCCATTTAGTTGTTTTGAACAAGACATCAAGCTTATCTTGTTTTTTCATGCATGAAACTAGTGCCATTGGATAGATTGGATTTTTTGGGTCAATTTTCATACATGAATCTTTTCCATCCGAGTTATGGTTGTTTTATTATGAATTTCTGAAGTTTAAATCATTTTTTGGATTTTTATGGTTATTCAGAAATTAATCAAATCTAGTAAATGATTTACTGCGTCAGCATGATAGCATGCTGATGTCAGTAGGTCAACATGGTCGTCTAGGTCAAACCTGACTAGTGGGACCCACTAGTCAGTGTCCAAGCTAATTACCATAGTTAATTAGTGTTAAGTCAAAGCTAACTAAAATGTCAGTCGGGCCGGGACACACATGTCATTGAGTCATGGGGTTAGTTAAGTTTAATTAAAATTTTAACGTGATTTAGTAGGGCTGGGGCCCATTCGTGAGTGACCCAAGGGGTCTGTTAGTTTAGTGCTAATCTGGGTTTAGCCGGAGTTAGGCCGCCGGCCAGGCCAGACGCGGCGGTGATCATCTGAAACACTACTCCAGCGACCACATTTGGGCTGCAGAAGGCATTGTTGTAGAGCACAGGCTCATGTGCATCCAGCGGTGTAAGTAGCAACCACTTGGATGGCGTAGCTTCACGATGGCGACAACTTGTGCGGCACCAAAGTAAGGTGGTGATGCGAGCGACCACCATGGGGCATGAGAAGGCGAGCTGGCGTGCGCTATGAGCTTGTGGAGAAGCGCTGGCCACACTTGTGTGCTTGCCTACGAGCTAGAGTGGTTGTGGCCACGAAGATGTCAACGCTGGTAGGGAGGAGCTCGTGGCTCTGGTAGTTAGCGCGGGTAGAGGAAGAAATCGACGACTGGGCGAGTGGGGAAAAGACCGGGGGCTCACAGCGGTCACGAAGAGCGACTCGGTAGACTCGGGGACATCCTGGTGGAGGCAAATCGATGGGTGGCGTCCGACGGCCATAGTCGGGGAAGATAGTTGTGCTCGTCGTCTTCAGGACGCTTCCGCTTGAGTCCGTCGATGGATATGACAAGAGCGATCAGGCGGTCGCTCTAGGCATGATGATGTGGCGAGAGGAGGATGGTAGCTACACGTACGCGGGAGGTCTCGGATGTACTCGAGATCAAGAGCTAGAGAGGAGGCGAAGAGCCAGAGAGCAAGGGGAAAGTGAGGGCAGGCGTCGGGTGTGTCTGTGGCGTGAGGGGGAGGTAGGAGGTGGCAAGCATGAGGTGGCATCGTTCGGCTGTGCGCTCGCCACACACTTGTTTCTCCTTCTGGCAAAAGGTTAAAGAAGCGGGCAGCGCTGGCTGGGCTGGGCCGGCTCCACTGGGCCGCCAAGTAAGTTGGCCCATGTACTGTTATCTCTCTCTCTGTGTGTCTCTCATTTCTTTTTTTTTCTACCATAGTTTTGAGCTTAAGAAAAATACCAAGGGATTTCCCAAAATCTTGAAAAATTCATGGACACTTGCTGAATTATTTTTGTGGCCCACAAATATTTCCAGCATTATTTGAGCATTGAAATTATTTATAATATTTAAATTCCCAAAGTTAAATAAAATATGATTTAATTCAAAAATACAAAGTGACCTAGAAAAATTTGCACCATTTTGGCAGGTGTTTTGGACCAATTCAAATATGATGAACTTTTCTGAAGGGCCTTTTGGGTTCGTTGAAAATATTTTAAGTTCAACCTATTTGAAATGATTTAGTGCTAGGGCTTGATCAATCCTCATTTCAAATTCATTTGAAATTAACATGATGCATGGATGCTTATGCAATGATAGGCATGGACTAAGCTAGGGCTATGACAACTCAACCCGACTAAACAAGAATCTCATCCCGAGATTCAAGACGTGAGGTAAGAGGAAAAGGGGACACTAACTATCACAACCTTCATGATCCAGCTGCCCTTCTTGAAGATGTTGATTCATTTCATCATATTGATCTTGACGACTTTGCCTTTGAGATCTTTGTCCAACATGATGACAACAGGAAGAACTCTACAAGAATCGATCTTCTTGAAGATCGAGCAACTCAAGATCAACTCATGGAGTGAGACATAAGAACACCTCCTGAGTTGAGACATAAAACTGACATCAGGAGCAATTGAAAGAAGTGGATGTCAAGTGTTCAATTTCACAGGCAACAATTCCACACTTGAGTTAGATGGTGCATGGTCTCAAAGTAGCGAGGAGATAATTAACATGATTCCATAATAGCCACCTTAGGGAAGGTGACTCGTCGAACTACTCCCTTAAGTGGCAAAAAGAATAACTTTTGATACATAAATCATTGGAACTCTTCATACCAGCTTGAGGCAATTAACAATCGATCGTTTGAAGGAATTTGAAATAATGGCATACTCAGCATGGAATGGAAACTATGATTACAGAACAATCGAATAATGGATGGCACATAACCATTGATACCGAGGATATAACCCAATGACTGGGCGTGCTTTCAGGAACTTGAGCATTTCCATATTCATCGGAGCTTTACCAACATCTATGCCAGGGATCCTGACAACACATCATACTACCATGATGAATAGTGATGGAGGATGCAGATGCAAGGAAGAAAAAACACCTTCTCAGATTTTACCTTAGCAATGCCAAGGAATAAAATCTGGACGATCGATCGAGAGACATTTAGCACTTTGCTACTAATGTTCTCCTTGACGTACTAGATAGTACGATCATGCTTCAGAGTAGCATCAATATGGTCATCAAGTAAAGTCGTACTTTGGAAGCATGAAAGATCCATAAGGAACAACTTCTAGAATAAGTCATATGAAATCCTCATGGGGGAAGCATCCAAGTTTCAATCAAGATACTAGAATAATAGGTCTTCTGGCTAGGTTTGTTGGCCACAACTTCCACTTTACCGGTTTAGAAAGACCAATATCATAATTCTTAGAAAATGTTCCAACCATTATATCTGCTTGAGATTTAGATCTTCTTGGCGACAAGATGCTTCAAAATCAGCATGTTTGAAAGAAAGTTTAGAACACAAATCGCGAGAAGACGTTGCGATATTCTTGGGAGATGAACTACAGCAACAACTCCAAAACATGAGCTGGTTCCCAAGAGACACATGAACACACCGTCGAAGACGGCATGACCTCATAGAAGTCTTACAACAAAATACTATCGAGTTCTGGTTGGGGATCATCATTGAAGATAACGAAGCCTTATGCATGTCCGTTTGTGCCCTCCGTGATTAGCACTTGAACTTATTTTCCTTGAACAAATCAATCAGTGGCTTGGTGTGCTAGGGAATACATATGGAATGGATATGACCAGAATATCAAACCACATAATACTTCACAGATGCATGACTAACTTGGGAGGCAAAAACAAGCTTGCTCGAATTCATGGCGGCAACTTTCATTAGATACATGTGAACTAGAGAAAGTCACTTCTTACATCAAACATATCCCTCACGAACTAGCATGAAGAAAATGCTTACACAAGTTTCCAATACTAGGTTTAATGTTTAACATGAATCATTGAAAAGATAGAGATGTTGCCGATGGACATAATTTTTTTTTATCAAAATTCCCATAAAGATGGATTGCTAAGACTATGTAAACAAGGTGATACCATTGATGAGACCAAAAGATATAATGGTGTATGCTCGAGGAAAACATCCACTAGTAAGACAACATTACAAACATCGTTGGGTCTGATTTGATTTGACAATAGCCCACACTCAAATCAAAGTTTGGACAAGATAATAGATTCAACAAGTGATCATGAAGATCAGTCGATGAAGATATTATCTTTCTTAAATATAGAGACACAAGCACAAAGATATCCCTTCGAAGTGAACTAAGTTAGGCAAAGCTTTTATCCTCCAACTCTCCAAGTTGTTGTTTAGCTTAACCAACTAGCTCAGGAGTATCCAACACAGGTTCTCGGAGAAGAGATGGTTTATAGGGATAAACCAACTTGATCGCGAACTCAACATAACGGTCAGGGGACAACATGACAATACTTCTAAGAAGACATTCAGAAAATCATGAACCGCCTATATGTTATTTAGCTTGAGAACAATCTTGCTTTTCAGAACAAGAGGATATGATCAATAGAGATAGGGAATATCCTAACTCATTGATCAAAGAGTGCACCAAAAATACAGACTAGGTGGCACGATCAATCTTAGAATCATAATTCAAACACCAACACACTAAGAATGAGATTTTATTGTCCACTAAATACCAAGTAATGGGGTTGCTAGGAGTGTTAATTTCACACATAACATTTCATTTGTCAGTATTCCGGTTGCAACAACACGGGGACCGAGGTATGAATAATGATGGACAGTGTGCAATTCCCATGATATTTCTGACAAAAGAAGGTAATACTCCAAGGTATAACAAAACAAAAGCTGGATTAGCATTTTATCTGTGGAATACAATCGCTTTGACCCAATCCAAGAAATGGATGAGGTGCTGGATGTTGTTTCTCCTAGTCATTATAGAATGGAATGGCTTGACGGACCACTAGAGTGAAAGGCATCGATGAACACGAATCCACAACTACTCTGAACTATCAACTAATAGATGATGGTCGGAATACATATGAAGAGGAACAACTCAAAGAACATATGGTTTTCTGACTTGTGGATGCATAGATTAGCATGTCGACCAAGTTCAACATATTTCTTCTGGACAACCCATGCAGTAAGGTAGGACTGGCAGATTCACAATATAGTATCGAGAACTCATGAGAGCACTCTTATTGTGATCTTCTGGTTCAAAAGAACTTACGCCAAGGATGGCTCATGGTATTAGGAAGAATGATATACTAGGAACATCGAGGGCTATCACAAAGGTTACTAATATCCTAAAGGAATGAGAAAACACTATCAACACAAGGTAAGTAGAGTGAATCTTGGGTTCAAGAACCCAAATATAGAATACCTACACACTAAATAAAAATCACGAGATGCTTTCAATAATGGTGGTCAGAATGAACACATTGGGAACACGAAACATCGCTAGATTATTGGGTGGGTATCTATGATATCCTAGTTTCATAATAATAGCTTCAACACATATGTAGAGGTAGTGGAGTGCCTCGACACACCGGCTAGTGTCCTTAATCTGACCCAAAAGCACATCGGGAACAGGGAGGAAAGATTTGCAAATGCATCAGATTATTTAGAAACATGGGACAACATGGACAGCATAACGGCTGTAATTGCTCAAAAAAGATTTTGAGACATCCTGCAAAATGGTTGGATAACCACTCAACATCACAATATCAAGGTTCTGAAACCAACAGCAAACACATGGAAGTACTAGAAGCTGAACTGAGGCATGAATCCATCATTCCTACAAGTCTCTATCTTAGTAACTCGTCATCCTAATACATAGATGAGAAAGCCTAACTTCTTAACCCAGTAGAAAAGATGATGGTCACTCAGAATCAGAAGGCACAAGTGTAAGGAGTAAAAAGAGCCTTACGTTCCCTTCGACAATCAATTCCCTTATATAACTAAAGCATTTCTAGACTCGACTTCAACCAATTTGGCTTGGTAATCCTACAGGCAGCCAGGCTCTAATACAAAGATGTTAGGACCCCGATGCTAAGTCACACCGATCTAGCATGCGACACATCATATCACTTTCTGGCCTCACGCGTAGTATTCCCACAGCTACAGCCTTAACTAGGCCGGGACCGTTTGCACCTTTTGGCTCACATATATGATTGCGTTGCTAGTACCCACAAGATAGAGAACCCGGGCCGACATGACTAGTCATAAACCCAAGGTGGCAGAAACTTATAGGGACAAGCATTCATGACCCAACAATGCACATGTCGATCAACAGCGAGTGTAGCCGGGCTATAGCAATCTATCAGGACTCCGGTGAACACAACATGACATTTCCCCGAGGGGACAAACATAGGAGCAAAGAAGGACACATGCTGGTAAACCCATCACTACAAAAAAATACTGTTCACTCTGAACTTAACTGAAGAAACTGAACTTTATAGTCAAAACTAAATTTTATTGCCGAAATTGATTGAACTAGTAGCAGAGCATTGCAATAGATGTTTAGGGACTGCGAGCACTAGTAGTAGAGAAGCAGTGATCTAAATCAACAACAGCTCGAGTAGGGAACGCACTAGAACGGAGAAAGTCTTGAGTACCACCGTGAGCGAGTGCTAAACAACAACTCCTGTAGCTGTCGGAGGTCACGCAACAGTAGTAGTAGCGCGAGCAAGAGCAAGAGTAGAGCAGTAGCATGAATGAGAGCAAGAGCGAAGCAGTAGCGCGACCGATAACAATAGCAGAGCAGAGCAGCAGCATGAACGAAAGCAAGAGTAGTGCAGCAGCGTGACCAACAACAAGAACAGAGCCATAGCGTGTGAGAGCCGGAGGAGCAGCAGCAGCAGCGCGAGTGAGATCTGGAGTAGCTGCAGCTAGAGCCGTTCTTGAAGTCATCGCTGACGAAGCAATGACATGGGGGAGAGACGCCGTGGATGAAGTGGCCGGCGACAACGCCATCGATGGAGACCTGCCATGGCTGCTTGAAATCGAGCACCGGCAGACCCGTGAGATCGAATAAAAGATAAAATGCATCAGTGAGTGTAGAACCTCCTTGGTGGCGCCAAGTAGGCCTCGGCTTCATCGGAGGAATTGGTGAGGGTGTTGTGGTTCCGGTGGGGCAGGTCAAGATGGCGGTTTGGGGATGGAGGTCGCGCGATAGACGAGGCGAACGTCGGAGAAGCTCCTTGGAGGTGGAGGACCAGGCGGCTGATCCGGTGGGACGATGAGATCAACGATGGATCCTCAACCGGTGCGATGGATGAGGGACGGCGAGCTCTTGCAGTGGACGACGTCGTCATGGAAGAATCTCCACCTGGACGGCGATCGGAAGGCCGACGGAGGAGCGTGGGGTTTCGCAGGTTTTGGCGGCCTTGGTGTACGTATGGTGTATGTATGGGAGGAGCGTGGGGTTTCGCAGATTTTTGAATCCATGTTATGTTGAATTCGAATATATCGTTAGGTGACCTTATGGTTTATAATGGATGTAGTCCTACATTTTGATCTTCCATCATATATGAACATTTTACTCCATCCGATGAACATATATATTGTCGTCTACCATATGGACAAAATTTGAATCAATTTTCCTTATTTGAATATGATTGTTGTCAAGTTATACCATCATTGAAATATAATCTTGATAACAAAAAAACATGCATATAGTAGTAATCATATTTCACTATGAACTACATGTACCATACGATCTCCAATTCAAATATTTATATCTATTTTTATGTTGAATTCAAATCACAGTACATTGGTCTAGGTAGCGAGATCTTTGGGATAATCTAAACCCTGTTTTCATATGTATAATTTTTGGCTGAATTGGGACAAGTTTTGGTATAAGCTTCATGCGAAACCGGAGATTCTCTCGACAAGCCCCGTGGTTCCGAGAGGGAACGTGTCACCTTTGTGTGTGAAACCATATACGCGGCCTCCCCCATGATTTTCTTTACAGAGGCAACATAGAACTATATGACTGCCCTGTTAAATTTTGGAATTATTCCGGGTTCATTAGGCCTTTTTTATACACTATCAAAACATGCCCGTGCGTTGCACCAGGAGGGAAAAACATCTTTCATACACACATCCCAAAACATCAGCAAACAATATTCTTAAACAAATCTTTATTGACACAATTTCAAACAATATGAAAATCAACTTTAAGCCTCTAGTTTACATAAAACCTGTATCAACAGTTTAATGTGCATCATCGTACAGGGGTTGGTAGTGCACTGTGCAAAATAGAGATGATGATTATGTACCTTTTTTAAACTTTAGGATATGGTTGTTTATTGGAATCAACATCCCCTATAGGGCCAATAATAGATTATGTGAGAGCATCAAACTGTCGTATCTACTAAATTTGAATAGGGAGAAAACATATATAATAGACATTTATTGAATGCCCAACATAGAGAATATATTAATTAAGTTTACATTTTGTTAAAATTTGGAATTATTTCGGGTTTGTTTGGCGTTTTATATATTAATTGAGTTTCTGGACATTTAGTATGCATAATTTAAATTTGAACTGCAAGCACATGCTCCGGTGCACAAAAGTTGGTTGACAAATCACATGTGTGTCCATGGGTGAATTTCTAGGTCCCATGCAAGAAATGGGAATGAAATTCAACCATCTGGGCATTGTGACTCGGTCGAGAACATTGAGAAACTTGGTTTTCAAATTCCTGTAAATCCAAAACTCGCCTGGAAATCATGAAACTTGGTTTGGTATCATGTCATGGCACTAACATGTTGTGGTAAAAAACTTGGCCGAATTGGAATAACTTTTGGTATAAGCTTCTTACCAACCAGAGCTTCCCTCAAGAAGGCTCGTGGTTCTAAGAGGGAACATGTCACCTTTGTGTGGGAAGCGATATACGCTGCCCCCCCATTTGCTTTACAGAGGCAACATAGAACAATATGAGTGTCATGTTGAATTTTGGGATTAGGCCGGGTTCGTTTGACCTTTTTAATACATTAATTGAGTTTCTGGTCATTTAATGTGCATAATTCAATTTTGAACTACAAGCACATGCTCCAGTGCACCAAAGTTGGTTGAAATATAACACGTGTGTCTATGCCTGAATTTCTATCTCCCATGCAAGAAATGGGAATGAAATTCAAACATCTGGACATCGTGGCTCGGCTGAGAACATTGCGAAACTTGGTTTTAAAATTCTTGTAAATCCAAAACACGCCTGAAAATCATGAAACTTGGCATGGTGTCATGTCATGGTACTAACATGTTGTGGTAAAAAAATTGGCCGAATTGGAACAAATTTTGGTATAAGCTTCTTATGAACCGTAGCTTCTCTCAACAATGCTCGTCATTCTGAGAGGGAACGTGTCACCTTTGTGTACGAAACAATATAGGTTGCCCCCTGATTTTCTTTACAGAGGGAACATAGAACTATATGAGTGCCATGTTAAATTTTGGAATTATTCTTGGTTCGTTTGGCCTTTTTATACATTAATTAACGTTCTGGTCATTTAATGTGCATAATTCAAATTTGAACTACAAGCACATGCTCTAGTGCACCAAAGTTGGTTGAAAAATCACATGTGTGTCCTTAGGTAAATTTCTAGGTCTCATGCAAGAAATGGGAATGAAATTCAAACATCTGGGCATCATGGCTCGGCCAGAAACATTGAGAAACTTGGTTTTTTAATTCCTGTAAATCGAAAACACACATGAAAATCATGAAACTTGGCTTGGTGTCATGACATGGCACCAACATGTTGTGGTAATTTTGCTGTCCGATTTGTGAAGGCGCATAGATTAACAATCAACAAAGTAATTTTGGAACAAGTGCTGTCACGTTACAACCGGAAACACAAGTATTATTGAAACCATGGGCGTTCTACTTACAATTTATGTGCTGCCACGCGTCCCCTTTTTTTATTAGCTAGGAGGCACCATACAGGGTAGCTATTTGAGTATGGGAGGCGTGCAAGCAAAACCCTGCACGTGCTTATTAAGAGGAGAGCCCTTTGACCTCCATCTGCCGCCCACCTCTCTCCCAAGTTTTCCATTAATGGAGCCCAAACCCCTGTTTAATGGCGTGGCTATGTCTCATTCGACTGAGATTTAAGAGAAAAAAAAGAAAATCTGAAAAGAAAATTTTGCATGGATCTTGATGGAAGATCCGACGGACCTATATAGCATCTACTGTAACTTATAGAAAGCCACATGCGGATAATAATTAGGAAATTAATTAAAAAGCCACATGCGGCTACGCCCAAAATACACAAGGGCAAAAGAAGAAGGAAGACAACAGTCTGGCTCGCTGATCTCTACTTTCTTGATGCGTTGCTGCAGGCCACGGGAACTAGTCTCCGCGGCAAGCGACAATGAGCTCTTTCGTGTCGTCAAGATGTTGCTTGAGAGCATCCACAGATTCCTCCACCAGCCTTTGGCACTCGATGTGGAGCATGTCATTCTCGTCCATAAGTTTCTTTACGATGACGCCGGTCCTCTTCAACAAGGCACTCGTCTCCTCCTGCTACTCTGCACTTCCGAAGATCTTCGCCCTCAGCAGGTCACGCTCGGCCCGGAGCTTCTCATTGCCCTCACTTAGTTGCCGGATGAGGCAGGCAGCCTATTCTAACGAGGCTTTCATGTCGTCCTGCATCCTTGCCCGGCCGGAGATCTGATCCATCTGGCTATGGACGATCGCATGCATGCGCCTGTATGAGTCGTCGCCTGCCCGTGAGACATTTTCCCAAGACGCCGCGGCGCGGCAGGACATCTCTGCTCCATTCGTGGAACGGAGGGACATCTCAGCTTCTTCCGCGGCGCAGCCGGACCAGTTTGCTACATCGACGACGCGGGGGACCTCTGTGCTGCTTCGGCAGCACAACGGGACCTCTGTGCTTCTACTTCCGTGCGGCGGGACATGTTGGCTGCTTTCACGGTGAGCTGGGACATCTCTCATGCGTCCGCTTCCATGCTCGCCTCTCCCTAGTGGTAATCACTCAGAACTCACACTGGCCATGGTTGACGCAAGGGAAGGATGATGAATGACTTGTTTGTTTTTGTGGATGTGGAGTTGAGGAGGAATGTGCAGTCATCTTGTCATAGTAGTATTTATAACCGAGTACTAATACGCTCCTAAGTGGGATACCGTTTAGGTTGTGATCGGTGTGAACAGGTTTGCAATTAAATATAGCGTGGTAGTAATTTAAAATGTGACGAGACGCAAGCTCAAAATTTATTGACGGTTCTAGTTTCAAAGTGCGGCACTATTCCCGGATGGCGTAACGTGGGCACGTGTTCTCGGCCGTGGTGTAGCATATGGCATGGTACTTCTTTTTTTACTGTTGTGTACGTGCAATAACTGGCATCGTCGGATACATATCCTACGGTTATTGGGGCGTTCGACAGGAATAGCCTTGTGGCGAGCTATAGACTAGCCTTTTTTCACACACACTACATCGACACATATCATCTCTCTCCCTCTTTCCCACGCACACACCTATCTCTCGGGACTTCTCGCACGCACCATTTCTAGCTCCCTAGTTCGAGTGAACCCACATACACTTGCACACGTCCTCTCTCTAACACGCATCTATAGCTACGAATTGTAGTGTTCTCAACCATCCGATTGGATCTATCATAGGTTTCCTGTTGCTCCTCGGCCTTGAGATTGAGAAGTTTAAAATGCGGAGGCTAAGCTGGAGGCGCAAGGTTTTGGTTAATGTGTGGGCTGCACACGGCACGAACACGACACAAGCTTTGTCTGCCTGGTGCGCAGTTCGTTGAGTTGTCCAAGTATAGACACAACCAGGACCTCCTTGGTATTTGTGCCTCGACTTAAGCGCAGAAAAATTAGGATCGGAGGGAGTACTACTTGTAGTAGTATTACTTTGATGTGTCGCGTCAACACACACAAGCATGCAACACTTCCTGAACAAACAAGCATTTAAGCTGTTATACTTCTAACCCAAAGGATCTTTATATCCAACAGACACAAAATATCCGTTTGACTGTTGGAAATTACATTAATTGTGGACCTGATGTCGAAGTAATTGTTGCATCGCCACCAAAACCCACCATCTCTTAGGCTAAAGTAGACTGGGCTAAACTCTATATTAGCATATTACTAAGATAAACAGAAGGCACTGTAGAACAATTTGGGAGGTGAGCTTGTCAATCTAAATGTGGAGGGACACCGTCCTCGACAACCCAGCCCCAGCCTGTACCTTAGGCGGAACTGTGAAGAAGGTTAGCTGCTGCACGGCGACATCGCTGGGATGCTTGCTGCTTGTCACCTTCATTTCCACCTTGATGGCGTTGGTCCTGCCTTTGGGCTCTCCCGACGGGCCGTTCGCCCACAGCCTGGCCACGTAGTGCAGTAGTGGGGACACCCCCGTTCTGATGCAGATGAATGACATGGCGATAGGCGCGCCAATGTCGAGCATGTCGCCAACCAAGAAAAATGCACGACTGTCCTCCTTCGTGAATAGCAGGAGTCGAGGCTCAGATAGTGGCACTTGCAGCTGGAGCACCTTGCCGTATTGGATTCTGTGAATGGGCATGGGATGTATGGTGCAGATGTGGTAGCAGATCGCCGGTGGCGGGCCTTCGTTGCCGCAGACGGGCACGGGGAATTTGTAGGGCGCGAGTGGACACAAGCTCTGGTGATCGGTGAGCTTGTGGTAAGTGACATAGAGCCCACAACCTTCGTGCGATACTCCACCTCAGTGAGGAGAGGACAACGTCCACCACTGTGTTCTTCACATCGAAGCCACCGCTGCGCTCACACTTCTGGCACTGCCGCTTGTTCCCGGGGTGCTCGATGCGGCAGTACACGTAGGCCAGGTGCCCTCCCTTGCACTACACAAATCAATCAAACAACACATCAATCAGGAAACCTGCACCTTGTTCGATCAGCCGAATGGACGAGGTGTATTCGAACCTCATACACTGGAGGCTTCAAGGGGCGGAGGCATAAGGGGCAGTGGAGCAGGGTGAGGTCCATATAGACCATATAGACCTCCATCGTCAGGTCTTGTTCCATTGGCATGATCTCGCCCTCCTCATGCACAACCATCTCTCGCTTTAGGGACGGGGCATTACAAAGCTTTACCTTCACATGTTCATACTACTTCATGGTGCATTAATTCAACACATGCAAGTATTAAAAGGAAAGTCATGACATGCATGCATGTGTTGTAATTAATGCATCAGTAAACGCAAATTATTGAAATATATCAAGTGCACTACTTTGATGTGTCGCTTTAACTCGTACAACAACGAGATGTTTGATTCAACGCCCTCTCCCTCGCCCATGAGCATGGTGGCTCGCAGGACTAGGAGGAGATTTTGCTACACGCTCTCCCTCCCGCACGCACTGGACATGCAGCAGTTCATTCGGGGTCAGATGGCCAGAAGCATACTGTAGTACTCCACTGCTGTAGTACCATCATTGTTCGACTTCCCGAAGAGGCGAAGAGCCAAGCGCAACCCATACGGGGGTGTGGCAGTTTCATGTGTAGAGTAGTCTAGGATAGCATGTATCGTGCCTCTAAGCTTAAAATCGTTGGGGTGAGCTCCATGCTATGAGGCCGTCTCAAAGCATTTTTTGATTAAAATAATCTTCTGGCCATACCTGTCATCCTGGTGATTGTATATTCCAAGCTCATCTGGTCAATACAGGAATATATATTTTAATTTGTGGTTGGGGAAATGTTAGAGGTTGCAGCAAATATATTGTACACTGCAGGTCTTTAAGCCATGTTTAGAGACAAGCATGTAGGGCCAGTGCTATGCTGTGTCGCATCAAATCGTACAACGAGGAGAAGCTTGATCTTACTACTACACGCCTTCTCCCTCTCTCATGCACATGGTGCCTCGCTGACGAGGACACACATTTGCTTACTACAACAAGCTATCCCTCCTGCACACGGTGGACGGGCATGCAACAGTTGATTCGATATCGTAGAAGTAGTAACATCATTGTTCGTCTTCTCGATGAGGCGAAGAGCCAAGCGCAACCCAAATGTGGCAGTTGTGAATGCTCGCGTGGCAGTCTTTGTGTAGGGGTGGGGCATGGTGCGGAGCCTTGGAGCACACATATAGCCAGGCTCTTGCATGAGACAAAATTGCTATGTAAGAAAGCTATAAGCCCACTATTGTAGTACTTGCTAGTATAGCCCTTTAACTGGAAGTAGTATTTGCCTTTCATGAGATTTCAACAAGTGACTACACCTTAAATGAGTACATATGGAGAAAAATGAGTGAGTCTACACCGTAAAATACATACGTCGTTTGCTCATTTTCCTCTTCGCTCACATCGTGCTGGCTCCATTCTGCTTCTCCAATTACTTACTACTACCTCTGCATGCTAATTGAATGCGGAGGCATCATTGACAGTTCAACGTTTCGGGAACCGCTACCCTCTACGTCATTGGCATTCAAGCCGTATCAACGTAAATGCGTGTCAAAAAGAGACTAGTAAGTAGTAGTATACTCCTTGTAACCCGCCACCCTCGTCGACGCCGGCTTCGCCTCTCACATGTGCCAGATGATGGTCGACTCCATCCGCAAGTTTACTGGTGTCAAGAAGCACGCGGACGACCTTGCCGTATTGCTCCAGCCCGCGTGCCCAAGCTCCTTATTGCCTGCCATCCTCATCGGCCTCCATGGTGACAAACTCTTTCGAGACCTGGTGGCCCTGCAGGTGCCGGAGTTCGCGATGAAGAATGTGCACCTCGAGGCCGCGCTCGCCGTGTAGCACCTCGCCACGCAAGAAACCGTCGACCTGCACATCCATGTCTAAGAGGAAACCATCTACATAGGCCACTATAAGGGCAGCAAGGACAGAAAGACATCGGCCTTCTTCCAGCAGCTGGAATCTTTGGACGCCATTGTTCAGAAGCACTACGACGTGGCCACGAAAGCCGCTGCTACTTAGCCGCCGTTCGGTGGGCCGGCGCCCTGAGTCGAGGAGGTGGACATCGTTGATAGATGCATCTTTCTTCTTGCCTCCTGTAACCGGCACTGCATCGCCTCGTGGCCTTAATGTTTTATTAGTACTATATGGCATTTTTATTCCAGTCATAATGTTTTCACTATGAGGTGGGGCTGCAGTTGAGCAAACCGACCCTCGGCAAATCCCCACCCCGCCCACCGCGCGTCGGCTGAGCTAAGAATTAGAAGAGAGAAACGAGGGATAAGAGCTAGTTGTAGCACGGACGCTATTCACAGATGGGACTCGTGTTGGTAGAATAGGAGTATTGAGCACTCGTACCACTTTTTTAAGGGAAAAAAGTAGTCATACGTATAGTACCACTAGTTGGGTGTGTGCGACCTATACTTGTTCTCACTTTAGGTCTCCTTTTTGAACAGCAGCTACGCTTCATAGTACATGTTTTTTCAAACATTTATCCTCCTACAAGTACTCCTAGGCTATTTCCACGTGCTCCCTTTCGCCAACATGTGGGACATAGAGCATGTGGGTCATAGTGCATGCATGACTCGGAGCATATGCAATGATGCCGGGGTACTTTACATTTCAGACCTCACGAATTACATGCAAACCCCCTACAGAAGAATAAATAAATTACTACATGAAACCATATTATTCTCGTAGAAACTGAAGCATGTTCATTAAATTTTGGACATAACAAGTTTATAAAAAAATGACCGGACCTAAACCAGTCTAAGGGCCTCTTTGATTTGCGGGATACTATGATGGCGAAGAACCGAGATGAGGAGAACTCTAACTGAGTTAGAGGTTAGAGTTACATTTTAACCCTAAACTAACCCTAAACTAACTCTAACCAAAGAGATGTTTGGATGGCAGGGTTAGATTGACAATAAATGCTCTTTCTCAATCATTTCACTACTTTGGACCCTATTTCCTGCCGGATTTGGTTTGGCCGGCTGTTGTGTGGCCTCCTCCCGCTCACAATTTACAAATCAAGCATACAAAACATGATAAATTTTATTTTTTCCATACAAATGAGATAGCCCACCTAAACATACAAGTCGTTAATCAAGCTTCACAAAAAAAATTACACTCCATGAAACAAAGCATGAGCTAACTCATCACAGAAGTCATTCACGATAGGGAGGGAGCCCAGAGCCCCTAACGTGCCCAGGGAGGAGCTCGTCATCGTCGCTCTAGAGGAAGGCTCTGTAGAGCCCAAGCCCCAGGACCCCCTCCGACGTTGGCGCTTGCTAGTTGAGGTCGAGACTGTCATGGGTAGTAGGCCGCTTGCCGACAACTGCGAACCGAATCATTGGGCCACTAGAGATAATGCAAGCCTGAAACTGAAATACATAGAGAGGTGAACTGAATCTTTGGGCCTCTAGAAATAATGCTAGGATGAAACTGAAATACCAAGAAAGGTGAACTAAATCTTTGGGCCTCTAGAAAGATTTATTACCTCCTCAAGCAGCATCAAACAATTCCATGCATGCACCACAATCTATACCAAGTTTAATCAGGATCTACTTTTCCAAATCAGAATTAGCACTAGAGTAAGCAAGATCAGTGATATGGCTACGAGACAGAGAAGAAATGAACAAACACACCCTTCTCCCGACCTCCCTGGTAGATGCGCCGCGGCCGCGTACTACAGATGGAGAAAAACGACCGGTGAAGGGGGAGCGGGGCGAGCATTGAAGGCCGGAGGGAGAGGGCGGCTGGAGGAGGGCGTCGGAGGCCGGAGGGAGAGGGCGAGGGCGAGTGGCGGAGCAGCTCCTTGGGCGGGCCGCGCGATGGAGAACAGAGAGGAGTCGTGTGAGGGGGGGGTGCGGAGGGAGCGATCTGGTGCGGGCAGGAGAGATTTTTTTAGTTCTCTTTTAGTGGGCCTAAGGAGAACTAACCCAATTAGAACCTCTCCACCGGGCTAGTTTTTTTAGCTGGGTTAGAGCAAACCAGCTCAAACTAACCCCTCCTGTTCGGATACTTTGAGGCTATTTCAATCCAAACTAGCTGTAACTTAGGGATCCTAACAAAGAGGAGTAGTACTGTACATGCTACAGATTGGACTATAGCACATTGTTTTTTATGGCCATATCACCACATTGTTTTCTACTGCTGGTTCACTGGGTTGCCGTGGTTCGCACTACTGGTTCACTCAGGGATCCAAACAAAGAGGAGTATGGCCTATCGCCTGCTGGTTCAATGCACTGTCGTGGTTCGCACTCGTCCGACATGAGTAGTAGTACTAGTATATAAAATATATATACGACATGATTCTTTGCTCCTTCTTACGTACTTCGGCGACATGTGGGAGAGCCAGCATCCGGGTCAACATGTTATGCACCAGATTAGAGTGGGGAACAGAAGGGGGGCATCACCCCGGTCGTAGCGCTAGTAATTCATGACTATAGTGAGTAGTCATATCACAAGTCTTTCCAGCAGTAACGCGCCATCAAATCGCATAGCCCGACCTTTCAAGTAGTAAGTAAGTTGAATTCGCTACTCCCTCACCCTCCTCGCCTCTCTGTCAAACCGCCTATGTGAAAACTGCCGCGCGTACTGCCCAGGAAAATCCCCGCACTGAACTCTTAACTATGTGAAAATAGTTCGAGCTTGTTCGTTCTATATAAATACTAGTACTGTATGTTTATTCACCCGTGGGGCTGTTCAATGAATGGAGGGCCAGGGAGCACAAGTGAACAATACTACTACCAGTAAGTAGGAGTCGTACAGTTACTCACGTTAAATAGAGAGTTTGTTTTCTTTAATGCCACAAACACAAATTGAAACGCTAGCTTGTTGTGGAGAGAGAAAGCTAATCACAACACTATATATGTAGGCAGGGGCCTGAGCGCTTGCTTTACTAGGGTTTCTCTCTTCATTCCCTCATCCTCTCTAGATCTAAACAAGACAGTGGTAGAGACATTTTCTCTCTGCTCACCGATGGTCACAAATCTGGTCGGTATGTGTAGATGACTAGGTGCATCGTTCACGCGGTCATCGTCGGTGACAGAGGAAACCCACAGCTACCAGCGGGGCACGATTCTCTACCATGACGTTCTCTCAGACACAGCGCCGGCTCGGGAGGTCCACTGACCCTTCTTCCTCCTTGCGATATTGTGCGCAGATCCAACCGGCCGCCACCGACATCCCGACAACCCTCGGGTATAAGTTCTTCGAAAGTGGCCTTGCTATACTGCCCCAGCTGCCCACATGTCTACATGTGCATCTTTTTCTACTTCCATCAGCTCTTCCAAAGCCAGCTAAATTTTTAGTATTATTAGAGGTAAATCTACTTCATGCATTCGAATCTAGGACTTGGTTCAAACAATGAAGAAAGGGGGAAAGTCGTACCATGAATCTAGGACTTCATTCAAAGAGGAAATAACATGGGGAAAGTAGTAGAGACCGGATACCCAACCGGTCGCTTGGTTGAAAAGGGATATAATGGGAAAAACACAGTACAAACTAGCTAAGGAGCAGATCTATTATTGGTTGAAAAAAGGGTAGAAAGTGGCGGCTTGTGGACAAGTAAATAGAGTATGTCCAGGATTAGATTTGCTGCCCTCACATAGTAAAAGGTCTCCAGGATTAGATTTGCTGCCCTCACATAGTAAAAGGTCTCTAGGATTAGATTTGCTGCCCTCACTGAGCATGAACAAACTCGGCATCACCACTTTATGCCTCCTTGTAGGTACATTGTGCTGATGCATCCACTGTCGCATGTCCTTATACCAACTTTTTCCTGTTGTTGATGTAAGGGCGCAAGTAAAATGAAGCAATCACACTATTACCTTAAGGACATGTCTAACCAGTGTTATTCCAATGCCTCCAGTGATATGATGCAATTAAATTGTGTTACAAATGGCACTCCTGCTATTTTCACCAGTATGATAAATAATTTGCTTCTTTACGCTGCTGAGTGTCCTAGTGTCCCCATGGTCCCATGCGCTTAAACCAACTCTTTAGCTGTTGTTGATTTACTATATCTGGTAAACAAGCAATGCCACCATTAAAGTAATCCCATATTTGAGAAATGTCATTGTTGATCGTAATGCTTCCGGTAACATGAAGCATTGATGACGTTTTAAAATTTCTACTGTCCTTGCATGATTGCCATGAACATAATTAAGATGCTTCTTTTCATTTTGTGTATGTTTCGTATCTTCTTATTGACCAACAACTGTTTACTTTCTATATTTTTGTGCAGATAGGGATATCCATTTCACCTTATTGCTATTGTGACCTTTTGGTGAACTGCACAAAACAATTTTTTGGAATGAGTGCCTTGTGCAGTTCAACTAAAATGTCATGTGGGGAACATCTCTCAATTTTGTGGAACTGCACAAAATGGTGATTGGAGTTTCCAAAATCTCCGTCAAATTCTGTGGGTAATCTCGTGCAACATTTTATTAGCCTTTGCAAGATGAGCCATCACTGTCACCACAATGGTACTTTATTTTAGTGGAACTGCACAAAAGCATAACAAAATTATAGTTTCACCTTACATGAGCAGGACACCCAACCTTAATGTTGCTCAATTTTTGTGCAAGTACTAAAGAAGAACCTGTCAGCTAACAAGAGCAAGTACTTCTTGCTAGCTGAATGATGCAATCTTTGCTTCATTTCATGTGAACTACAGAAAAAGTGGCAAGAATTAAATCATCAAGAGGAGCTGCAGGTTGACTTCCACTAGTGTCACTATTTGTTGGGATCTATGGTAGCGTGCGTTGACTGCAAATTAAAAATTTTCTACGCGCAGAACAACCAAGAACATGCTATGGGAGATGGATCACAGTTTGTCACCACTAGACGTGCAGTGTCATGCAACGGAAGAAGAGTTGGGGTAGAGCATCCACATTTATCGTCTCCACCTCATCCGATCTCCCTCGTACAGTCGGTAGTCGGTTCTCACGTACAGTTTCGCCAGAGCGGCGCAAGTGCACCGCCTCTAACGTGTTGGGGAACGTTGCAGAAAACAAAAATTTTCCTACTCGTTTCACCAAGATCATCTAGGAGTTCATCTAGCAACGAGTGATTAGATGCATCTACATACCTTTGTAGATCGCGCATGGAAGCGTTCAAAAGAACGGTGATGATGTAGTCGTACTCGACGTGATCCAAATCACCGATGACCAGCGCCGAACGGACGGCACCTCCGCGTTCAACACACGTACGGGACGGGAGACGTCTCCTCCTTCTTGATCCAGCAAGGGGGGAGGAGAGGTTGATGAAGATCCAGCAGCACGACGGCGTGGTGGTGGATGCAGGGCGTCACAGCAGCAGGGCTTCGCCGAGACTACGAGGGAGAGACGTAACGGGGAGAGATGGAGGCGCCAGGGGCTGGTGTAAAATCCCTCCTCTCCCCCCCACTATATATAGGGGTGCCAGGGGGGCGCCGGCCCTAGTAGATGGCATCTACTAGGGGGGGCGGCGGCCAAGGGGAGGTTTCCCTCCCCCCCAAGGCACCTAGGGGTGCCTTCCACCACATGGACTCTTCCATGGTGGAAACCCTAGGCGCATGGGCCTATAGGGGCTGGTGCCCTTGGCCCATCTAGGCCAAGGCGCACCCCCTACAGCCCATGTGGCCCCCCAGGACAGGTGGCCCCACCCGGTGGACCCCCGGGACCCTTCCGGTGGTCCCGGTACAATACCGATAACCCCGAAACTTGTCCCGATGCCCGAAATAGCATTTCCTATATATAATTCTTTACCTCCGGACCATTTCGGAACTCCTCGTGACGTCCGGGATCTCATCCGGGACTCCGAACAACATTCGGGTTTCTGCATATACATATCTTCATAACCCTAGCGTCACCGAACCTTAAGTGTGTAGACCCTACGGGTTCGGGAGACAAGCAGACATGACCGAGACGACTCTCCGGTCAATAACCAACAGCGGGATCTGGATACCTATGTTGGCTCCCACATGCTCCACGATGATCTCATCGGATGAACCACGATGTCGAGGATTTAATCAATCCCGTACGCTATTCCCTTTGTCTATCGATATGTTACTTGCCCGAGATTCGATCGTCGGTATCCCAATACCTCGTTCAATCTCGTTACCGGCAAGTCACTTTACTCGTACCGTAATGCATGATCCCGTGACCAGACACTTGGTCACTCTGAGCTCATTATGATGATGCATTACCGAGTGGGCCCAGTGATACCTCTCCGTCATACGGAGTGACAAATCCCAGTCTTGATCCATGTCACCCAACAGACACTTTCGGAGATACCCGTAGTCTACCTTTATAGTCACCCAGTTACGTTGTGACGTTTGGCATACCCAAAGCACTCCTACGGTATCCGGGAGTTACACGATCTCATGGTCTAAGGAAAAGATACTTGACATTGGAAAACTCTAGCAAACGAACTATACGATCTTGTGCTATGTTTAGGATTGGGTCTTGTCCATCACATCATTCTCCCAATGATGTGATCTCGTTATCAATGACATCCAGTGTCCATAGTCAGGAAACCATGACTATCTGTTGATCAACGAGCTAGTCAACTAGAGGCTCACTAGGGACATGTTGGTGTCTGTTATTCACACATGTATTACGATTTCCGGATAACACAATTATAGCATGAATAAAGACAATTATCATGAACAAGGAAATATAATAATAATGCTTTTATTATTGCCTCTAGGGCATATTTCCAACAGTCTCCCACTTGCACTAGAGTCAATAATCTAGTTACATTGTGATGAATCGAACACCCATGGAATTCTGGTGTTGATGATGTTTTGCTCTAGGGAGAGGTTTAGTCAACGGATCTGCTATATTCAGGTCCGTATGTACTTTACAAATCTCTATGTCTCCATCTTGAACATTTTCATGAATGGAGTTGAAGCGACGCTTGATGTGCCTTGTCTTCTTGTGAAACCTGGGCTCCTTGGCAAGTGCAATAGCTCCAGTGTTGTCACAGAAGAGCTCGATTGGCCCCGACGCATTGGGTATGACTCCTAGGTCGGTGATGAACTCCTTCACCCATATTGCTTCAT
Organism: Triticum dicoccoides; assembly: GCF_002162155.2. Taxonomy (NCBI): domain Eukaryota; kingdom Viridiplantae; phylum Streptophyta; class Magnoliopsida; order Poales; family Poaceae; genus Triticum; species Triticum dicoccoides. The sequence continues at coordinate 259,236,022 of NC_041382.1, forward strand.
GTGCTGCCTCCGAGGCTGCCATGTACTCCGCTTCACATGTAGATCCCGCCACGACGCTTTGCTTGCAACTGCACCAGCTTACTGCCCCACCATTCAAAATATACACGTATCCGGTTTGTGACTTAGAGTCATCCAGATCTGTGTCGAAGCTAGCGTCGACGTAACCCTTTACGACGAGCTCTTCGTCACCTCCATAAACGAGAAACATTTCCTTAGTCCTTTTCAGGTACTTCAGGATATTCTTGACCGCTGTCCAGTGTTCCTTGCCGGGATTACTTTGGTACCTTCCTACCAAACCGACGGCAAGGTTAACATCAGGTCTGGTACACAGCATGGCATACATAATAGAACCTATGGCTGAGGCATAGGGGATGACGCTCATCTCTTCTATATCTTCTGCCGTGGCCGGACATTGAGCTGAGCTCAATTTCATACCTTGTAACACAGGCAAGAACCCCTTCTTGGATTGATCCATATTGAACTTCTTCAATATCTTATCAAGGTATGTGCTTTGTGAAAGACCTATGAGGCGTCTCGATCTATCTCTATAGATTTTTATGCCTAATATATAAGCAGCTTCTCCAAGGTCCTTCATTGAAAAACTTTTATTCAAGTAGGCCTTGATGTTGTCCAAGAGTTCTATATCATTTCCCATCAAAAGTATGTCATCTACATATAATATGAGAAATGCTACAGAGCTCCCACTCACTTTCTTGTAAACGCAGGCTTCTCCATAAGTCTGTGTAAACCCAAACGCTTTGATCATCTCATCAAAGCGAATGTTCCAACTCCGAGATGCTTGCACCAGCCCATAAATCGAGCGTTGGAGCTTGCACACTTTGTCAGCATTCTTAGGATCGAAAAAACCTTCCGGCTGTATCATATACAATTCTTCCTTAAGGAAACCATTAAGGAATGCCGTTTTGACGTCCATTTGCCATATTTCGTAATCATAGAATGCGGCAATTGCTAACATGATTCGGACGGACTTCAGCTTTGCTACCGGTGAGAAAGTCTCATCATAGTCAACCCCTTGAACTTGTCGATAACCCTTAGCGACAAGCCGAGCTTTATAGATGGTCACATTACCATCCGCGTCTGTCTTCCTCTTAAAGATCCATTTATTTTCTATGGCTCGCCGCTCAAAGGGCAAGTCAGTCAAAGTCCATACTTTGTTTTCATACATGGATCCTATCTCGGATTTCATGGCTTCTAGCCATTTGTCGGAATCCAGGCCCGCCATCGCTTCTTCATAGTTCGAAGGTTCACCGTTGTCTAACAGCATGATTTCCAAGACAGGGTTGCCGTACCACTCTGGTGCGGAACGTGTCCTTGTGGACCTTCGAATTTCAGTAGGGGCTTGATCAGAAGTATCTTGATCATTGTCATTAACTTCCTCTCTAGTCGGTGCAGGCACCTCAGGAACATTTTCTTGAGTTGCGCTCTTTTCCGGTTCAAGAGGTAATACTTCATCAAGCTCTACTTTCCTCCCACTTACTTCTTTCGAGAGAAACTCTTTCTCCAGAAAGGACCCATTCTTGGCAACAAAGATCTTGCCTTCGGATCTGAGGTAGAAGGTGTACCCAATAGTTTCTTTTGGGTATCCTATGAAGACGCATTTTTCCGACTTGGGTTCGAGCTTTTCAGGTTGAAGTTTCTTGACATAAGCATCGCATCCCCAAACTTTTAGAAACGACAGCTTAGGTTTCTTCCCAAACCATAATTCATACGGTGTCGTCTCAACGGATTTCGACGGAGCCCTATTTAAAGTGAACGCGGCAGTCTCTTAAGCATAGCCCCAAAAAGAAAGCGGTAAATCGGTAAGAGACATCATAGATCGCACCATATCTAACAGAGTGCGATTACGACGTTCGGACACACCATTACGCTGAGGTGTTCCAGGCGGCGTGAGTTGTGAAACTATTCCACATTTTCTTAAGTGTGCCCCAAACTCGTGACTCAAGTATTCTCCTCCACGATCTGATCGTAGAAACTTGATTTTCCTGTCACGTTGATTTTCAACCTCACTCTGAAATTCCTTGAACTTTTCAAAGGTTTCAGACTTGTGTTTCATTAAGTAGATATACCCATACCTACTTAAATCATCAGTGAGGGTGAGAACATAACGATAGCCACCGCGAGCCTCAACACTCATTGGACCGCACACATCAGTATGTATGATTTCCAATAAGTCGGTTGCTCGCTCCATTGTTCCTGAGAACGGAGTCTTGGTCATTTTACCCATAAGGCATGGTTCGCATGTGTCAAATGATTCATAATCAAGAGACTCTAAAAGTCCATCAGCATGGAGCTTCTTCATGCGTTTGACACTTATGTGACCAAGGCGGCAGTGCCACAGGTATGTGGGACTATCATTATCAACCTTACTTCTTTTGGTACTCACATTATGGACATGTGTAGCATCACGTTCGAGATTCATAAAGAATAAACCATTCACCATAGGAGCATGACCATAAAACATATCTCTCATAAAAATGGAACAACCATTATTCTCAGATTTAAAAGAGTAGCCATCTCGAATTAAACGAGATCCTGATACAATGTTCATGCTCAAAGCTGGCACTAAATAACAATTATTAAGGTTTAAAACTAATCCCGAAGGGAGATGCAGAGGTAGCGTGCCGACAGCGACCACATTGACCTTGGAACCATTCCCGACGCGCATCGTCACCTCGTCCTTTGCCAGTTTCCGCTTATTCCGCAGCCCCTGCTTTGAGTTACAAATGTGAGCAACTGCACCGGTATCAAATACCCAGGAGCTACTACGGGCACTAGTAAGGTACACATCAATTACATGTATATCACATATACCTTTTGTTTTGGCGGCCTTCTTATCCGCTAAGTACTTAGGGCAGTTCCGCTTCCAGTGACCGCTTCCCTTGCAATAAAAGCACTCAGTCTCGGGCTTGGGTCCATTCTTTGGTTTCTTCCCGGCAGCTTGCTTGCCGGGCGCGGCAACCTCCTTGCCGTCCTTCTTGAAGTTCTTTTTAATCTTGCCTTTCTTGAACTTAGTGGTTTTATTGACCATCAGCACTTGATGTTCCTTCCTGACTTCTACCTCTGCTGATTTCAGCATAGCAAATACTTCAGGAATGGTCTTTTCCATCCCCTGCATATTGAAGTTCATCACAAAGCTCTTGTAGCTTGGTGGAAGCGACTGGAGGATTCTGTCAATGACCGCATCATCCGGGAGATTAACTCCCAGCTGAGTCAAGCGGTTATGCAACCCAGACATAGTGAGTATGTGCTCACTGACAGAACTGTTTTCCTCCATCTTACAGCTGAAGAATTTGTCGGAGACTTCATATCTCTCGACCCGGGCATGAGCTTGGAAAACCATTTTCAGCTCTTCGAACATCTCATATGCTCCATGTCTCTCAAAACGCTTTTGGAGCCCCGGCTCTAGGCTGTAAAGCATGCCGCACTGAACGAGGGAGTAGTCATCGGAACGTGCCTGCCAAGCGTTCATAACATCTTGTTCTGCAGGGAGAACGGGTGCGTCACCAAGCGGTGCTTGTAGGACATAATCTTTCTTGGCAGCTATGAGGATGATCCTCAGGTTCCGGACCCAGTCCGTATAGTTGCTGCCATCGTCTTTCAGCTTAGTTTTCTCTAGGAACGTGTTGAAGTTGAGGACTATGTTGGCCATTTGATCTACAAGACATATTGTAAAATATTTTAGACTAAGTTCATGATAATTGAGTTCAACTAATCAAATTATTAATGAACTCCTACTTAGATTAGACATCCCTCCAGTCATCTAAGTATTACATGATCCGAGTTTAACTAGACCGTGTCCGATCATCACGTGAGACGGACTAGTCAACGTCGGTGAACATCTTCATGTTGATCGTATCTACTATACGACTCATGCTCGACCTTTCGGTCTTCTGTGTTCCGAGGCCATGTCTGTACATGCTAGGCTCGTCAAGTCAACCTAAGTGTTTGCATGTGTAAATCTGTCTTACACCCGTTGTATGTGAACGTCTGAATAAAACACCCGATCATCACGTGGTGTTTTGAAACAGCGAACTGTCGCAACGGTGCACAGTTAGGGGGAACACTTCTTGAAATTATTGTGAGGGATCATCTTATTTACTACCGTCGTTCTAAGTAAACAAGATGCAAAACATGATAAACATCACATGCAATCAAATAATAAACGTGACATGATATGGCCATTATCACATAGCTCCTTTGATCTCCATCTTGGTGCTCCATGATCATCTTGTCACCGGCTTGACACCATGATCTCCATCATCATGATCTCCATCATCGTGTCTCCATGAAGTTGCTCGCCAACTATTACTTCTACTACTATGGCTAACGCGTTTAGCAATAAAGTAAAGTAATTTACATGGCGTTTCTTGATGACACGCAGGTCATATAAAAGAATAAAGACAACTCCTATGGCTCCTGCCGGTTGTCATACTCATCGACATGCAAGTCGTGAATCCTATTACAATAGCATGAACATCTCATACATCACATATAGATCATTCATCATTCATCACAACTTTGGCCATATCATATCACAAACCACTTGCTGCAAAAACAAGTTAGACGTCCTCTAATTGTTGTTGCAAGTTTTACGTGGCTGAATTAGGGTTCTAGCAAGAACGTTTTCTTACCTACGTTAAAGCCACAACGTGATTTGTCAACTTCTATTTACCCTTCATAAGGACCCTGTTCATCGATTCCGCTCCAACTAAAGTAGGAGAGACAGACACCCGCCAGCCACCTTATGCAACTAGTGCATGTTAGTCGGTGGAACCGGTCTCACGTAAGCGTACGTGTAAGGTTGGTCCGGGCCGCTTCATCCCACAATACCGCTGAAGCAAGAAAGGACTAGTAATGGCAAGAAAGTTGACAAATCTACGCCCACAACAAATTGTGTTCTACTCGCGCAAGAAGAACTATGCATAGACCTAGCTCATGATGCCACTGTTGGGGAACGTTGCAGAAAACAAAAATTTTCCTACTCGTTTCACCAAGATCATCTAGGAGTTCATCTAGCAACGAGTGATTAGATGCATCTACATACCTTTGTAGATCGCGCACGGAAGCGTTCAAAAGAACGGTGATGATGTAGTCGTACTCGACGTGATCCAAATCACCGATGACCAGCGCCGAACGGACGGCACCTCCGTGTTCAACACACGTACGGGACGGGAGACGTCTCCTCCTTCTTGATCCAGCAAGGGGGGAGGAGAGGTTGATGAAGATCCAGCAGCACGACGGCGTGGTGGTGGATGCAGGGCGTCACAGCAGCAGGGCTTCGCCGAGACTACGAGGGAGAGACGTAACGGGGAGAGATGGAGGCGCCAGGGGCTGGTGTAAAATCCCTCCTCTCCCCCCCACTATATATAGCGGTGCCAGGGGGGGCGCCGGCCCTAGTAGATGGCATCTACTAGGGGGGGGCGGCCAAGGGGAGGTTTCCCTCCCCCCCAAGGCACCTAGGGGTGCCTTCCACCACATGGACTCTTCCATGGTGGAAACCCTAGGCGCATGGGCCTATAGGGGCTGGTGCCCTTGGCCCATCTAGGCCAAGGCGCACCCCCTACAGCCCATGTGGCCCCCCAGGACAGGTGGCCCCACCCGGTGGAACCCCGGGACCCTTCCGGTGGTCCCGGTACAATACCGATAACCCCGAAACTTGTCCCGATGCCCGAAATAGCATTTCCTATATATAATTCTTTACCTCCGGACCATTCCGGAACTCCTCGTGACGTCCGGGATCTCATCCGGGACTCCGAACAACATTCGGGTTTCTGCATATACATATCTTCATAACCCTAGCGTCACCGAACCTTAAGTGTGTAGACCCTACGGGTTCAGGAGACAAGCAGACATGACCGAGACGACTCTCCGGTCAATAACCAACAGCGGGATCTGGATACCCATGTTGGCTCCCACATGCTCCACGATGATCTCATCGGATGAACCACGATGTCGAGGATTTAATCAATCCCGTACGCTATTCCCTTTGTCTATCGATATGTTACTTGCCCGAGATTCGATCGTTGGTATCCCAATACCTCGTTCAATCTCGTTACCGGCAAGTCACTTTACTCGTACCGTAATGCATGATCCCGTGACCAGACACTTGGTCACTCTGAGCTCATTATGATGATGCATTACCGAGTGGGCCCAGTGATACCTCTCCGTCATACGGAGTGACAAATCCAAGTCTTGATCCATGTCACCCAACAGACACTTTCGGAGATACCCGTAGTCTACCTTTATAGTCACCCAGTTACGTTGTGACGTTTGGCATACCCAAAGCACTCCTACGGTATCCGGGAGTTACACGATCTCATGGTCTAAGGAAAAGATACTTGACATTGGAAAACTCTAGCAAACGAACTATACGATCTTGTGCTATGTTTAGGATTGGGTCTTGTCCATCACATCATTCTCCCAATGATGTGATCTCGTTATCAATGACATCCAGTGTCCATAGTCAGGAAACCATGACTATCTGTTGATCAACGAGCTAGTCAACTAGAGGCTCACTAGGGACATGTTGGTGTCTATTATTCACACATGTATTACGATTTCCGGATAACACAATTATAGCATGAATAAAGACAATTATCATGAACAAGGAAATATAATAATAATGCTTTTATTATTGCCTCTAGGGCATATTTCCAACATAACGGTATCCGCACATATAGGAGGAACACCATGCGATGGACTGCTAGGTCCGGTCACAAAGTCAGCGACGAGTGGAGGTGTCTATTCGCAACACATGCAAACCCTAGTGATAGCACCGAAGCGATCAACCACGTGAGTTAACGGCACCTCCACTTTATATAGGCGTCCGTCACGGGCTCAACACTTAGGCCTCGCACGGACCCTAAAGCCCATAAGTCTACTCGGCCACAATCGGAATACATCTCGGATCACATCCGATCATGTGTCCTCGGATCCGACCTCGTAGGTTCCTTCCCTTAAGCGCGCGACCCCTTAGGTTCAAGCCGGCTTGGTCGCAGTTCGGATCACCTCCGGACTGCATAGTTGGTAGCGGCCTCTAGCAAGGCATGCCGAACACCAAACAGACTATGAAGCTGGTTAGGCGAACCTATACATCATACTTCCATTCCTTTTGCCACATGATATATGTTGTCGGGTTCAAGGCGAGTCTGTCATCCTTGTGCTAGCCCGACCTCTTTCTCGTTCCAATGATGCCGACCACAAACCGGATTATCTCATAATCCTTGTCGCATGGCCATGCTTATCCTGGTCGGATCACACGAGGGGCCAAGAGTATATATCTCCTGATCGGAGGGGCAAATCCCATCTTGCTCGACCACGTCTCGCAGCATGGTTCTGGACAAACCCGAAACCTACTTTTATTACTACCCAGTTATGGAGTAGCGTTTGGTCGGCCCAAAGCAAGTCTATCACCATCCCGAGTACATGTGTCAGCTCAGGTCTTAGGACATAGAACATATGTTGTACTAGAGACTCACAGATGACATATCGCTACGTCTCATAGTTGGGTCTGTCCGACTCGGACCTTATCTCGACTCGGATCCGACTACGTCGAATCCGACCAGTCCTTCCAAGTCCGTATTATCCGGTTAGCATCCAATGCTCCATGCCTAGTCAGACCAAGCCATCGACCATGTCATAGCTAGTCTAGATGGTTGCACGTTCACACAGCCCTTTCGACTAGGGACCTTTTAGGACAGTCAGCATACAATACATAGTCCCACAAACAAGTCACGTGCTTGCTGATACACATCATTGATAATGTCCAAGGACTATCTTTATTCATAAACACATAGGAAATATCATCATACATGATTTCCTCTAGGGCATATCTCCAATAGTCTGCCACTTGCACTAGAGTCAATCAAATAGACATCGAATGCCCATAGCTCTAACCTGCCCCTCATGCTTGGGTTGTGGAAGCGGCTTAGTCAACGGATCCGCAACATTTGCATCCGTGTGAATTTTGCATCACTCTACATCACCACTCTTTACGGTCATTTGTATCAGGTGATATTTCCGATCTATGTGTCTGGCCTTGTGGTGATTCCTCGGCTCCTTGGCTTGTGCGATGGCACCAAAATTATCACAATAAAGGTCCAACGGTTTTACCGAGGCTGGGAAAATACCAAGATCATCCAGAAAGTTCTAGATCCAAACACCTTCCTTTGCAGCTTCACAAGCCGCAATGTATTCGGCTTCTGTAGTAGAATCGGCCACCGTATCTTGTTTCGAACTCACCCAGCTCACTGCTCCTCCGTTCATGACGTACACAAATCCGGACTGTGATCGAAAATCATCTCTGTCGGTTTGGAAACTAGCATCGGTGTAACACCTTACGACAAGTTCTTCCTCACCTCCATAAACTAGGAACATCTCTTTAGTACTTTTCAGGTACTTCAAAATAGTATTTACCGCTGCCCAGTGACTCTCACCTGGGTTGGCATGGTATCTACTTGTTAGGATTATTGCAAAATCAACATCGGGCCACGTACATATCATGGCATACATGATGGATCCGATTGCCGAGGCATACGAAATCCTACTCATCCTGCTTCGCTCATCAGATGTCGAAGGACTCTGGGTCTCGCTTAGCCTTATACCATGTGAGACAGGCAAGAAACCTTTCTTGGCCTCACTCATGTTGAACCACTTCAACACATTATCTATGTATGTGCTTTGGCTCAAGCCAAGCAGCCTCCTCGATCTATCTCTATAGATCTTGATGCCTAAAATGTGAACTGCCTCACCAAGGTCCTTCATCGAAAACTTGCCATTCAATGATTCCTTGACCGAATTTAGCATCGAAACATCATTTCCGATCAGTAGTATGTCATCCACATACAAGATCAAAAACACTATCGAGCTCCCACTTAACTTCTTGTATAAACAAGAGTCCTCTTTGCTTTTGATGAAACCGAAACCAGTGACGACCTCATCAAAACGAATGTTCCATCTCCGAGATGCTTGCCTCAACCCATAAATGGATCGCTTGAGCTTGCATACCTTACTAGTGCTAGTCGGATCGATAAAACCCTCGGGATGTAACATATACACGTCCTCGGTTAAATTTCCATGAAGGAAAGCCGTCTTGACATCCATCTGCCATATCTCGTAATCGAAATATGCAGCTATAGCTAGTAAGATCCTCATCGACTTCAACATTGCTACCAGCGAGTAAGTCTCGTCATAGTCAATTCCTTGAACTTGTCCATAACCCTTAGCGACAAGCCGAGCTTTGTGGATATGAACATTTCCATCCACATCGGTTTTCTTCTGAAAGACCCATTTCCAACCAATGCCCGTTACGCCAGGCGGCGGATCAACCAAGTCCCAGACTTGATTCTCGTCCATGGACCTTAAATCGGATCTCATGGGCTCCAGCCATGCCTCGGAATCTGGTCTCATCATCGCTTCTGCATACGTGGTCGGCTCGTCACTTTCTAGCAACAATACATCACGGACTCTGCGCAATCTCTCTGACCTCTGTGGTTCCGGTGACGCTGCCACTATGGGTTCCCTGACAGACTCCGGTATGATCTCATCACTAGTCGAGCCGTCCCCGAGTGGCCCTCGAATTTCTTTGATTCGGACCGTCCTCCCACTAGCCGCCCGACTGAGAAACTCTTTCTCAAGGAAAACCCCGTTCCGAGCAACAAACACTTTGTTCTCTTCCCGGTTGTAGAAGCTATATCCCAAGGTTTCCCTAGGATATCCCACGAATATGCATTTATTCGACTTGGGTGTAAGCTTGTCTGACATAAGTTTCTTGACAAATCCTTCACAACCCCAAATCTTTGTAAAAGACAAACTGGGACTCTTCCTGGTCCACATCTCATGTGGCGTCTCGTCTACGGATTTTGATGGTACCCTATTAAGTGTGAAAGCTGCAGTCTCTAGAGCGTATCCCCAGAATGACAAGGGTAAATCCGATTTGCTCATCATAGATCGAACCATGTCCAAGAAGGTACGATTCTTCTGTTCCGATACACCATTTCTCTGTGGCATACCCGGAGGTGTGAGATGAGGTACTATACCTCTGCTTTTTTTATGATCACCAAAGTCCTGGCTCATGTACTCACCTCCACGATCAGATCGCAGAAGTTTTGTAGTATTGCCGAGCTGATTCTCAACCTCATTTCAAAACTCTTTGAAATTTTCAAAAGTTTCCGACTTGTGCCTCATCAAATAGATATATCCATATCTACTCAAGTCATCGGTAAATTTCATGAAGTACTGATAGCCACCTCTGGTAGTTTTGCTCATTGGTCCACACACATCACTGTGTATCAGTTCCAACAGCTCGGATGCCCTCTCACAACTCTTTGCGAAATGAGACTTAGTCATCTTGCCGAGCAAGCATGATTCGCATGTCTCGAACGACCCAAAGTCGTTCGAAGTTAGGAGTCCATCATCATGGAGCTTCTTCATGTGTTTCAGACAAATGTGTCCAAGCTGGCAATGACAGAAGTATGTTGGATTTATCTCATTAGGCTTATGCCTCTTGACGTTCACGTTATAGGCCGGTTCCTATTCTAGATTCAATATAAATAACCCATCAACAATGGGTGCATAGCCGTGGAACATACCATTCAAATAAATCGAACAACCATTGTCCTTTAAATTGAATTCATAACCCTGACTCATCAAGCATGAGGCAAAAATAATGTTCCGACTAAGTGCAGGAATGTAATAACAATTATTTAATTCCAAAATAAATCCAGAAGGAAGCTGGAGCTGCATCGTGCCGACCTCCAACGCAGCAACTCTTGCTTTGTTTCCGACACTGATGTCAATCGTCCCTTGTGCCACACGCCTAGTTCTTACTAGCCCCTGCATCGAGTTGGAAATGTGAACAACCGATCCGGTATCAAATACCCAATAGCTGATAGGTATGTTAGCAAGGTAAATGTCTATAACATATCCAACAAGTGTACCTTTTCCTGAAGCAGCATTCCCAGTCCTCTTGCCATGCTCTGCAAGCCACTTGCTACGGTTCCTCTTCCAGTGACCAGTTTCCTTGCAATGATAGCAAATGTTCTTTGAGTCCGGTCCAAACTTCGGCGCAACGCCGGAGGTTACCATCTCCGTGCCCTTTGCCTTAGCCTTTTTCTTGGGCAAACTCTTCTTGAACTTAGCCGATTTGTGCACCATCCACACTTGATGCGTGCCTTTCTTAATATCCTGCTTTGCCACTTTGAGCATCCCATGCAATTTAGTGAGCTTCTTATCCATGACATGCATATGATAGTTCGAGATGAATGTCCCATAGCTGGGCGGAAGAGAACCCAGAACTGCATAAGTAGCCTGCTCATCCAAGAGCGGGAAGCCCAACCGATCCAAATCTTGCACATATAATATCATCTAGATCACATGCGGGCTCACTGTATCACCTTCCTCCAGCTTACAATCTATTAGGATCACCAGACGTTGAACCTTTCGGTCCTAGCCTGCACCTGATACATGCTCTTGAGACTCTCGATCATATCGAAAGCCCCAACGTCTTTGAAATGATGCTACAAATCGGCCTCCATACAAGCCAACATGAGGCAGCTGATCTCGTTTGATTCATCAACGAGTTTCTGGTAGGCATTCTTGGTTGTGGTACTAGCATTATCGGTAGATTCCTCTGGAAGCGGATCCTCTAGAACATGTTCCTTTTTATCGTGCTTGAGAACAATTCTCAGATTTCTATACCAGGTGGTAAAGTTTGTTCCATTTAGTTTATCCTTTTCTAGAATTTATTTCAATGCAAAGTTGGGTTGAGCAGGTGGTGCCATTGATCTATAACATAAAATATGCAATCACTAAGAAATGTGTTTACGTGGAGTAATTCTAGCCTTAAACAAAAATACTCCTACTGAAGTCAGCATCCCTCCGCAAACTCTCAGTGATTCAGGATCCGACTAGCACATGCGACTAGTGAGCTTTAGCATCACTGCTAGACAACATGCCTATCCGGTAAGCAACTCCTTGGTAATCGTATCTCTATATGACTCCTGTCAGTCGGGTAGGTATCTCATACCTCGGCTCCCGACCTCTTTTGCCACAAGGCCCAAAACCGTTTTGATAGCCTTGTCAAGTTAACCTAATGCAGTGCATGTCCGTGTCTGACATGAACCCTTCAGTTCAAGGACACCTAGCAGCACCCCAATTTTAAGAGCCCACTACTAGACGTACTTGATGTGCGAAGGTGCAACATTAGGAATGGAAAATTTCTTAATATTAACAAGGGATATTTCTATCATTCTAACATGCATAGAAAACAAGAAGCATAACAATCACAAATAAAACATATACTGTGAAATAGTATGGCTCCTACATGGATGTTCTTCCAGGTCAGCTCCAACTCCAATGACCATCTAGAATCTCCATCTTGTTTGTCATGCCGGGCGGCCAAGCCGCCAACCTGATCTCTATTATCCAACTACTACAACTAGTAATGAATTTTACATAGAGTCACAAGTCGACACGCAGGTTGTTATGCAATATAATGACAACACTTTGGCTCCTGCCGGCTGACAAACATGACACACAGGCCATGTATAATTTACACAAATGCATACCATACACATGAGCCATACTATTCACATCAAACCTGCAAAACAAAGTTATGCATAGAATCGCATTCTACCAGTTTGAGTGATCGTGTACGAAATACAAGGTGCTATGCACACGGCGGTCCCTCGCGGGTGCGGGCAGCGCCCGACGTTTTTGGAAATCACAGATCACATCTGAACTCCGATCATGTCGAACTCTTTGATCTGACCGATCTTATCGATCATCGCGAGCCTGATTCGGATTTACGTTTCACTGTTAACCCCGATGGCAGATACCGACAGATAGGGATAGGTTGTGTCACGACCTCATCGACTCCAATCATCAGAAAACATAGCCACATCGATTCCCATTGCAATTGCTCTCATCAACCGTGCACACAGCCGATCTCATCAAGGACAACAGATCTCATCTATCGCCTCCACATATCTAATATGCATACAATTTGAATCCAAATCCTATAGCAGAGGCTCTGATACCACTGTTGGGATCTATGGTAGGGTGCATCGACTGCAACTTAAAATTTTCCTACGCGCAGAACAACCAAGAACATGCTACGAGAGATGGATCACAGTTCGTTACCACTATACACGCAGTGCCGTGCAGCGGAAGAAGAGTTGGGGCAACGTGTCCATGTGAATTGTCTCCTCCTCGTCCGATCCCCCTCGTACAGCCGGTAGTCAGTTCCCACGTACAGGTTCGCTAGAGCGGCGCAAGTGCACTGCCTCTAACGGTATCTGCACGTGCAGGAGGAACACCATGTGGTGGACTGCTAGGTCCGATCACACAGTCGGCGGCGAGTGGTGGTGTTTGTTCGCAACACATGCAAACCCTAGTGACAGCGCCGAAGTGATCAACCGCGTGATTGGGTGGCACCTCCACTTTATATTGGTGTCCGTCGCGGGCTCAACCCTTGAGCCTCGCACAGACCCTAAGGCCCATAAGTCTACTCGGCCACAATCTGAATACAGCTTGGATCACATCCGACCAGTGTCTTCAGATCCGACCTCTTAGGTTCCTTCCCTTAAGCGCGCAACCCCTTGGGTTCAAGCCGGCTTGGTCGCAGTTCGGATCACCTCCAAACTGCACAGTTGGTAGCGGCCTCTAGCAAGGCATGCCGAACACCAAACAGACTATGAAGCTGGTTAGGCGAACCTGTACATCCTTGTGCTAGCCCGACCTCTTTATCGTTCCAATGATACCGACCACAAACCTGATTATCTCATAATCCTTATCGCATGGCCATGCTTATCCTGGTCGGATCACACGAGGGGCCCAGAGTATATCTCTCCTGATTGGAGGGGCAAATCCCATCTTGCTCGACCACGTCTCGCATCATGGTTCTGGACAAACCCGAAACCTACCTTTATAGCTACCTAGTTACGGAGTAGCATTTGGTCGGCCCAAAGCAAGTCTGTCACCATCCCGAGTACATGCGTAAGATCAGGTCTTAGGACATAGAACATATGTTGTACTAGAGACTCATAGATGACATATTGCTACGTCTCATAGTAGAGTCTCTCCGACTCGGACCTTATCTCAACTTGGAGGATCCGACAACGTCGAATCCGACCAGATCCTTTCAAGTCCATATTATCCGGTTAGCATCCAATGCTCCATGACTAGTGAGACCAAGCCATCGACCGTGTCATATGATAATCTAGTTGGCTGCACGTCCACACAGCCCTTTCGACTAGGGACCTTTTAGGACAGTCATCATACAATGCATAGTCCCACAAACAAGTCACATACTTGCTAATACACATCATTGATAGTGTCCAAGGAGTAACTTTATTCATAGACACATAGGAAATATCAGCATACATGATTGCCTCTAGGGCATATCTCCAACAGTCTCCCACTTGCACTAGAGTCAATCAAATAGACATCGAATGCCCATAGCTCTAATGTGCCCCTCATGCTCGGGTTGTGGAAGCGTCTTAGTCAACGGATCCGCATATCCATTGCGAGACCACCATCTCGCCTCTCCCTCTTCTCCATTGCAAAACCACCACTCTACTCTCCATCTGCTCCATTGCAAAACCACCATCTCACCTCGCCGTCATATCCATTGCAAGACCACCATCTCTCCTCCCATCTTCCAAAGCCAGCACCGGACCTCTCACAACACATCTATGGAGAGGATGCAACAGCGAATCGGACAGATCACCGGTGGTGACCAGAGAAAGTTAGCCATGTTGAAGGAGATCCTTACTTGGTTTGACAACGAGTGGGAGATTTCGAGGATGGAGAGGGCCATGTGGCAATGTATGAGAAAGAGCGAGACGGCGGTGATATATTGCCGCGCGACAGTCTCGTGATACGTCCATTCTGTATCAAGTTTTCCTACTGTTATTTACAATGTTTTTATGGATAATAATGCTTTATGGAGTAATTCTAATGTCTTTTCTCTGATAATACACAAGGTTTACATGAAGAGGGAGAATGCCGGCAGCTAGAATTCTAAACCTAAAAAAGCTATGTTAGAGTTACCTATCCTGCACATCGCCAAATGAGCTAAAAGTTTATGGAGAATTGTTTTGGAATATATAAAAAATAATGGAGAAAATAACCACTACAGGGGGGCACCTGGTGAGTACAAGACAACAGGGCGCGCCAGGACTCCCAGGCGCGCCCTTGTGGGGTGTGCTCAGCCCAGCCCACCTCCGCTGCCCACCTTCTCGTATATAAGTCATTTTGACCTAGAAAAAATAGGGGGAAGACTTTCATGGTGGAGTGCTGTCATCTCAAGGCGGAACTTGGGCGAGAGCACTTTTTCCCCTCGCGGAGCGATTCCTCGCTACGCCAGGGAACTTCCTTCCCGGAGAGGGAAATCGAAGCCATCGTCATCACCAACAACCCTCTCATCTTGGGGAGGCCAATCTCCTTGAACATCTTGAAGAGCACCATCTCTCTCTCACACCATAGTTCATCTCGTGTGTTCAATCTTTGTACCAGAACCTCAGATCAGTACCTGTGGGTGACTAGTAGTGTTTATTACATCTTGTAGTTGATTACTATATGGTTTACTTGGTGGAAGATTATATGTCCAGATCCATTATGCTATTTAATACCCCTCTGATCTTGAGCATGATCATCATTTGTTAGTAGTTACTTTTGTTCTTGAAGTCACGGGAGAAATCTTGTTGCAAGTAATCATGTGAACTTGATGTGCCACTAGTACGCATCGGTGCTATACAAACGGGTTTTAACCCCTTTCCGCGACGGCATTTGGAACCGTCGCCAAGTGAGTGTGGGCGATAGGGGGGTCCTTCCCACATGACCCAGAAATCGTCGGGGATAGGCCCTCCATGGACAAAGGCTGGGGTCTTGTGCAATCGGGCGAGGCATCGAAACCCAATCATTTCCGTAGGTATGTACATCCCACACGGTTAATCCTAGAAAAACATTTCCGTTGGTATGTACATCCCACATGGTGAATCCCAGAAAAACATTTATGTAGGTATGTATATCACAAATAGTCAATCGAAGGAATATGTTTCCGTTCTTATGTACATCCCACACAGTCAATCGAGGGAAAACGTTTTCGTTCGTATGTACATCCCACATAGTTCTATGTGTAGGCTCGTGTGCGAAAGGTGTAACTATCATACATGGTCTGCCTTGGTTAACTGTTTTCTTTTATCAACTACATCACACACGATTTGATGAAGAAAACTGTGTGGCATTGGGCTATCCATCGCAAGCGCTTTTACTGCTAGAACCATTTGCAAAGTTCCATGACACATTAGCAGGTTTATTAGTTTACAATTAATAATTCTAGTATTACGCAAATTCACATTTCATATCTAACAGCTATTTTCCAATTTCATATCAGGAACATAAATATATTATAACATCATAGTACGATAGCTACATGAAAACAACACAGTACAACATATAGCTAGTTCAACTTCATAAGAACAATATATCCAGGCTCGTCTTATTCACCTCTGCTTTTAGTTCAGTAAGAACCATTTTGTACCGGCCAACTGGGAAAGTGCCTCCTCCTTCGCACCTTCTTAGCAAAGTCTGATTTAAAAAATATGAGGTCATTCTCTAGCTTCCTCTTTTTATCCCACATCTTCAAATATTCTTCAGCATTGACGACGGGTTCTCTAAGCCAACATCTGTTCTCTTCCTTATTCATGCTCCAGAGCTTCACTAGGCACATCTTCAAGGACTATGGCCACTCTTGATCAACCCACTCCAAGTAAGAACACTATCGTTCATCGTATAATATTTAAAACTAGATCAGTAACAATTCTAGGGGAAATGGGTTTATAGCAACATAGATAATCACCAATGCTTATTTTGAAAAACTGAAGAAGCAAGTTAATTATGACATATCTTCTCAAAAATATCAATGTGCAAATGTATTAATTGCTACTAAGAAAACAACCAAATTCTGGAAAATCAGAAGCTATAATTAACTACAACAACGCTACAAGTTCATACTCATGTACAATAAATAACAAATTGAACATTTTATGAGGAAGGTAAATATAACTACAACAGCATAACGACAGTGTTTGGATGACGAGAAATTGATACTAACAGGTATGTACATGCACAAATTTAGTAACATAGAACTAACAGCACTAAGGCCGTCCACTATGTATGCCAAAACTGGGTAAGGACAACCGTTGCTACATCTCGCACTGGTGGCCTACACTGGCGAGCTGATGCAGCGGAAAAAAATCAGAGACCCAGACTCCGGAGCACGTACTTGCTCCGATGCCTAGTTCCTTCGTGCCATAAAGATTTAGTATTATACTACTTGGCTGCTCGGATGCGTGGACCAAAGTTGGATGCACAAACTACTAAAGCGGTGCCAAATAATTTTCTAATGGCACCGCTGATGAGATGGCAACAATTTAAGATACTAGGTTCAAACTGTGACACTATGTTAGGATGTGTTTGGTTGAAGGTGTGGTATGAATGGGTTGGGACTGTGACAGTGTCTAAATCACATCTAACAAATGATTTGTAACTTCAAAAGAGGGTCTAAACTTCTCTGCACGTGCCAGAAACTTTGTCCCACTGTCCACATATTCAAACACAACTAGCTTCACGCATGGAGATTGATGGTGACAACGAGCAGATAGATCTTCAGCCACCCCGCTCCATTTGTTGCCACTAATGGTCCTAGGGAGCAACAAGAGGAAGAAATGACTCAAATTAACCACCAGGTAAAAATATTTCATTCCAAATCATAGCCCGAGAGAGAGAAGAGAGGCATACGCGGGTGGTGAAGGAGTCGTTGCCGAAGGAGGAATTGTTGGAGAGGTCTTTGACGAAGACTATGGCGACCCCGACGGTAGGATGCGAGACGGCGAGACCGAGGAACCACCTATTGCTTAGGAAGGAAGGAAGGAAGGAAGGAGAAAACAAGGGAAATGTGACTTTTGGTCGGGTAGAAAAGGGGGTGGGGAAGGGGGGAGGGGGCGGGGTAGATATTTTGGTGGTAGGCCAAAATTTTGGAAATGTGGAGGGAAACATTGCGGCGGTGCCGCCGGACCATTCACTTTGAAAGATTGTGTGCATCGCAAATGATTCCTCTTCTTTACGCACATGGGATCAGTTTGATAATTCAAATTTTGGTGGAAATTTCAATAATTTAACATCGCTTGCTAATTTGGGCACACAAAAGAGCGTACAGGAGATAGACCACACTTAGTGAATTGAGCAATTTTAGTAATTAAACAGAGCCAGTTGACCTAAACATTGCTCTAACAAAAGACCAACATTAATACTAAAGCCTAAGTATGCATAATTTTAACAAATCTGCCGCCGTGCCAGCCTATGCATTGCCGGTGTGAGATGAGACGTCGATGAATTCCGCGTCCCCCTTGCTGAAGTTGACCGCATCCTCGTGCTCGTCTTCGTCGTCGGCACAACCCTCAAGGTTGTAGTACTCGCAGTAGTGGCTGCGCTAGAGCTAGTGTTGGTACTCCACCACCAATTCCTCGACAGACAAACTCTTCTCTACCTTGTCCTTGGCCATGCGCAACTCCTCCTCCCTTCGCTTCTCGATCTCCACCACCTCCTGCATCTCTAGCTCCCGCTCGGTGACCTCATGAGGAAGCAGGTGCGCCATGGCCACCTCTGCCTTTTCGGACGTGGGTTGCATGCTGGAGTCCGAGGTGGCCTGGAAATATCTTGGCATGTGCATCCTCGATTTTGGCATGGATGGCCTTAACCTGGGCGAATGTGACATCGGCGGCATGGATGGCAGCTCAAGCACTCTTGGCGTTTGCAGCCGTCGTTGCAGCAGTAGCTCCAGCCGTCTCGGCTGCTGCAGTTGCCATGTCGGCTGTCGCAGACGCCCTCTCGGTGGAAGCGGCCATGCTCAATGCGGATGCGGCGGCACTCTCGGCGTAGGAGGCCGCGCTCTCGGCGCAGGCGTCGGCGCTCAAGGGGGACGCGACCATCATACGGGCATTCATGAAGCGTCTCCATGACGTCATGTTTGCTAGAAGGGGTGCAAGAATGGGGATCAAGATTCGTAGATTCAGGGGTTGCCGGCACTGGAGCAGACGAGCCGGCGAAGCTTAAGGAGGAAGACTTAAGTAGACCCAGATATTTTCATGACAAATGATTATTAGATAACAACTGTGTGTGATATTTTTATTAGCTGTGAAAGACGAATTTGGAGTAAAGTGGCAATGGATGGTGATTTAAATGTACGAGAAATTTTGTACTACTAATAAAACTGTCATGTCAAATTTTGGAAAATTTCAGAGGTCATTTGACCTTTTAAGACATTTAAGTGATTTTCTAGCCAATTAATGACCGTAGTTGAAATTTGAACTACATGTACACTCAACAGGTAACCATAACGGTTTTAAAACTAACATTTTGTGTACTTGTGTGAGATTTAATTCCATGTGCAGTAAATTGGAAGCAATTTTCAAACATATTGGCCTAAAGGCTATGACACGATTAAGCATGGAGTGACATGGCATTTTAATTCCAAAAAATTAAAAAAAACAGAAACACATGAAACCTTGGTTGATGTAATGTCATGCCACCAAGATGACGTGGTAAAAAATTTGGCATGTTTGACGAAAGTTTAGACACACACCCCTCACAAACTGGAGCAACACAGTAGAAGGCTCGTGATTCCGAGAGGGAACAATGCATGTTCGATGATGAACGGGAGATAGCTTCCTCTTAAGGCCTTCAATATTTTTCTCCGTCTAACGTGCAGTACTACAACTGTAATATGAGATTTTGGAAAATTCTAGGGGTCATTTGACCTTTTAAGGACATTTATGTGATTTTTAGCCATTTAATGACCGTAATTCAAATTGAAACTACATCTACATGCAATGTCTAACCATAACGGTTTGAAAAATCATATTTGTGTACTTGTGTGCGAGCTAATTCCATGTGCAGTAAATTAGAAGGAATTTTCAAACATATTTGTCTCACGTCATGGACACAAGCATATGTATGCATGGTGTGACACACCATTTTAATTCCTAAAAATTAAAAAAATATCAGAAGCACATGAAACATTGGTTGATGTAATGTCATGCCACAAAGATGATGTGGTAAGAAAAATTGGCATCTTTGACAAAAGTTTGGACACACATCCCTCTCAAACAGGAGCAACTCACTAGAAGGCTCGTGGTTCTAAGAGGGCACAATGCATGTTTGACGACAATCGGGAGATAGCTTCCTCTCATGGCCTTCAATTTTTTTCTACGTCTAACATGCACAACTATAACTGTAATGTGAAATTTTGAAGAATTCTACAGTTCATTTGACCTTTTAAACACATTTAAGTAATTTTCTAGCCATTTAATGACCGTAATTCAAATTGGAACTTCATCTACATGGAACGCCTAACCATAACGGTTTGAAAAATCATACTTGTGTACTTGTGTGTGAGTTAATTCCATGTGCAGTAAATTAGAAGGAATTTTCAAACATATTTGTCTCACGACATGGACACATGCATATGTATGCATGGAGTGACATGGCATTTTAATTCCAAAAAATTAAAAAATGATCGGAAAAACATGAAACCTTGCTTGATTTAATGACATGCCGCCAAGATGATGTGGTAAAAAATTGGCCTATTTGATGAAAGTTAGGACACACACCCCTCACAAACCGGAGCAACTCACTAGAAGGTTTGTGGTTCCGAGAGGGAACATTGCATGTTTGATGACGAACGGGAGATAGCTTCATGTTACAGCCTTCAAATTTTTTTCTATGTTTAACATGCACTAATACAACTGTCATGTGAAAATTTGGAAAATTTCAGGGGTCATTTGACCTCTTAAAGACATTTAAGTGAGTTTCTAGCCATTTAATGATCGTAATTCAAATTTGAACTACATCTTCATGCAACGCCTAACTGTAACAGTTTGAAAAATCATATTTTTGTGTATTCGTGTGCGAGTTAAAAAATCATCAGACGATGTAAATATCTGGTGTTCAAAAAAGAAAATGTCAAGATCTGACAAGACAACCGACCCCCACACGATTGGCACTCTATCTCGCGGCTCGAGGTTTGGTAGGTGAGTGGTGGGGATCATTAATCAGACAGGGTTTTGTATTGGAAACCGTCAGCTATTATGTTCACAAAACGATTTTGCTGCGGGAATCACGTGTAATTCAAACTACAGTACTCGTAAATTCTGACGACCGACGTGTGTACTGTCGCCGTCGATCTAGATTCCGGCCGCCAATAAATACTACCTTGCTCATGTCATCCCCCTGCATTCTCATCTACATCCTCCCCTCACCCGCCCACTCTCTCTCAAATCTCTTCTATATTGGAAACCGTCAGCTATTATGTTCACACAAGGATTTTGCTGCGGGAATCATGTGTAATTCAAACTACAGTACTCGTAAATTCCGACGACCGGCGTGTGTACTGTCGCCGTCGATCTAGATTTCGGCCACCA
>NC_041382.1:259257725-259268060 GCF_002162155.2 Triticum dicoccoides
CCCTGCATTCTCATCTACATCCTCGCCTCGCCCGCCCACTCTCTCTCAAATCTCTTCTGTATTGGAAACCGTCAGCTATGATGTTCACACAAGGATTTTGCTACAGGAATCATGTGTAATTCAAACTACAGTACTCGTAAATTCCGACGACCGGCGTGTGTACTGTCGCCGTCGATCTAGATTCAGCCGCCAATAAATACTACCTTGCTCAAGTCATCCCCCTGCATTCTCATCTACATCCTCCCCTCGCTCGCCCTCTCTCTGTCAAATCTCTTCCATGGCGCCGCCGGTCTGCCCACGCGCCGACGAGGAGTCGCCGCTCCCCGAGGAAACTCGAATAGCAGCGACGAGGACCCCTACACGCCGCCGGACGAGGTTGCGCCAGACCCCCCAACTTTGGATTGGTTTTTGGGCCAGTACAATCTTTGTGTGTGGAAGTCGCTGAGGCCGGCTCAAAAAGCAAGGAAAGTGGCGTTCAAGAAGGAGACGCTGGAGGAGGAAGCCAGGTACCAGGCGGCCTGTGAAGCCCGTGATGCCGCCTGGAAAAAGGAGGCGGCGGAGCTTTGGGGGCGAGTGCGTCGTCGTGCCGAGGAGGTGTACGAAGACGGGTACTTTGCGATGAAGGTCATGGGTGCTGGGCGCCTCGTCGCTGCGTGGAGGTGGGCCGATAAGCTCCAGTGTGCCACCGACGAGGAGCTCCGGTGGGCGCCCAACAAAATGGTAGGATAGTTCGCACGCGTCCGCCAGCAAGAGGCAGATTGGTACGTCAAGCGCTATGAGGCAGAGGAGGCGGAGTTCTGCCTCCGCACTGGGAATACGCCGCGCACTAGGGAACTGCTGGCGAGGGGCTGCCGGAATACTGGCCCCAGGAGGGATTATTAGTTTTAGTATTGTTCGTTTTCAATTTTATGCATTGTACCTAGTCGTTAAGTATCGTCACGTATATGTGATGATATTATATATATATATTCTATGATGAACTAATGAACAATTAATATATATATATATATATTATGAATTCAATTATCTATCTATTTTTGTATGCTAATTTGAATCTAGCTGTTATCATCCACATATACAGAATGTAAAGCGTATATACACACATTGAAACATTACATATAAGAAAGGAAAACAGAGTACACACATTGAAATAAAAGAATAAACAAAGAAATACTATGATTGTTGTGAATACATAGCTATCCACGTCGAGATGACCCAAAAAAATAAAACGCGTCCATGAGACCATGACTAGCAGCCCTTGCCTACGTTAGCTCTTGGCTCTACCTGAACTCGTGCAGGCGTTCGTCTAAGCGGTCGACACGCTCGCGGTACATTTGGAGCATGATCTCGAGCTCCAAGTTGGCTATTTCATCGGAGATCACTAACTCGAGGATGCGACAGCCATGTTCCTCTACTGCGCCCAGGTGGACATCTGGGCTAAGGAGGCGGTCGAGCATACGGACCAGCGCGTTGGCATCCAACGGGCGCCGGACAAAGGCGAACGGCGCCACCCATGGGAACAGCGCGGCGGGCGTCCGATGCATGTACGGCGCGACCGGCCTCTGGTGCAAGTACGGTGCTGAGGGCCTCTACCCACTCCTGGCGAGGAATGGGGGTACAGATGGGACGTGTACCCAGCTGCGATGCCATGTTGACAGCAGGAAAGCACCGATAGATCCACTCTTGCTCTGCGGCGCACCGCGCCTCTTGCTCTGCGGCGCTCCAATGATATCGCCGTGCGGCGAGCCGCAGCCTATCAGCGCGGATGCACCTAGCTTGCTCTGTGGTGCGCCATCGATCATGTTGTGCGACGAGCTACAGCCTGTCGGTGCTGACATGCCTTTCTTGATCCGCGGTGCTCAAGCGCCATGCGTGAAAGGTCTGCTCAACCATCGATCATGTTGTCCATCGCGTTGCCGGGGAGAGCCTTGGCCTTGATTGTCCATGGCGCCTGCTCGTTTTCCACGTCGACGAGGTTGGTGGCAGAGGTAGCGCTTTGGTGGGTTGGCATGCTTGGAAAAGGTGGATGTGCTACAGGCTACGCTTGTCGCCTCCGTGCGTAGCGCACCGCCTAGGTTTATGCGCAATATCGCTGGGTGGCGGGAAATGGTGGTGTGTTCATAAAACTCCATCAAATAATGGAAACTTAGCTTAGAAGGAACATCGTGCTAGCACAAGAAGTAGATGATGATCAGATGAACACGGACCACACTAGGGAACCCGTCGGTGATGAATTCATCAATCGAAAACGGTTGAATACTAGCAACCGTTTGCCCACAACACACATGGCTTATTCCATCACAAATAGGTCGGATGGATCAACTCTATGCCACGTATCGCACATTGTTAAAAAGTAATGCGGTAGACCTTCTTTAACATGTGTTGAAAAATAAAAATAAAAATAAAAATAAACAAGGACCTCGAGGTTAAATTAACTCATGGGATGCGTTGTATCAGTCATTTAATTTGACAAATATGACCCATCCCATCAGTTAATTTAACATCAACACAACTTCCCATTCAGTCACCCATTTGATGGCTGCTCCAGCCTGAGCACACTTAACTTGAGAGTTCTCTTACATGAGCTACTGGTGGAATAGCTAGTCCTTGCTGATATAGGATGCCTCTTCGCATCCTTATGGCGTATCCGGATGACCGCCCATCCCCGAATGGCCAACAGATGTTGTGGAGACAGAGCATATGACATACATATTATTAGGAGCAACCGTCTGTGTTATTATCGGTCTTCATACACATTTCTGATTGTAGAGCTGTTTTCCGCGTATCACATAGATCTTGTTATATTGAACCGTTTCGGTTCTCTTGTCTCAACACAAATAGTTCATCCGAATGAACCGCATGCCGTATATCACACACACCTTGATCTGGCTGACCGTTTCTTTTGTGTTGCTTAATCACAAATAGTTCATCCGAGTGAACCATATGTTGTACATAGACACACCTTCATCTAGTTGTTGTTTCTTTTGTGTTGCCTAATCACAAACAATTCATCTGAGTGAACCTTATACAGTATCTCGCACACACCTTCATCTAGCTGCTCGTTTCTTGTGTGCGAGTTAATTCCATGTGCAGTAAATTAGAAGGAATTTTCAAACATATTTGTCTCACGACATGGACACATGCATATGTATGCATGGAGTGACATGGCATTTTAATTCCAAAAAATTAAAAAATGATCAGAAAAACATGAAAACTTGCTTGATTTAATGACATGCCGCCAAGATGATGTTGTAAGAAAATTGGCCTATTTGATGAAAGTTAGGACACACACCCCTCACAATCCGGAGCAACTCACTAGAAGGTTTGTGGTTCGGAGAGGGAACATTGCATGTTTGTTGACGAATGGGAGATAGCTTCCTGTTATGGCCTTCAAATTTTTTCTATGTTTAACATGCACTAATACAACTGCCATGTGAAAATTTGGAAAATTTCAGGGGTCATTTGACATCTTAAGGACATTTAAGTGATTTTTTCTAGCCATTTAATGATCGTAATTCAAATTTGAACTACATCTTCATGCAACGCCTAACTATAATGGTTTGAGAAATCATATTTTTGTGTATTCGCGTGCGAGTTAAAAAATCATGAGACAATGTAAATATCTGGTGCTCAAAAAAGAAAATGTAAAGATCTGGCAAAACAACCGACCCCCACACCATTGGCACTCTTTCTCGCGGCTCGAGATTTGATAGGTGAGTGGCGGGAATCATTAATCAGACAGGGTTCTGTCTTGGAAACCGAAAGCTATTATGTTCACACAAGGATTTTGCTGCGGGAATAATGTGTAATTCAAACTACAGTACTCGTAAATTCCGACGTGTGTACTGTCGCCGTCGATCTAGATTCCGGCCGCCAATAAATACTATCTTGCTCATGTCATCCCCCTGCATTCTCATCTACATCCTCCCCTCACTCGCCCTTTGTCTCTCTGTCTCTCTCTCAAATCTCTTCCATGGCACCACCGGTCTGCCCACGCACCGACGAGGAGTCGCCGCTCCCTGAGGACGCTCACTCGAATAGCAGCGACGAGGACCCCTACGCGCCGCCGGACGAGGTTGCGCCAGACCCCCCAACTTCGGATTGGTTTTGGGGCCAGTACAATCTTTGTGTGTGGAAGTCGCTGAGGCCGGTTCAGAAAGCCAGGCAAGTGGCATTCAAGAAGGAGACGCCGGAGGAGGAAGCCAGGTACCAGGCGGTCTGTGAAGCCCGTGATGCCGCCTGGTAAAAGGATGCGACGGAGCTTTGGGGGCGGGCGCTTCATCGTGCCGAGGAGGTGTACGAAGACGGGTACTTTGCATTGAAGGTCATGGGCGCTGGGCGCCTCGTCGCTGCGTGGAGGTGGGCCGATAAGCTCTAGCGTGCCACCCACGAGGAGCTCTTGTGGGCGCCCAACAAAATGGAAGGATAGTTCGCGCGCATCCGCCAGGAAGAGGCAAATTGGTACATCAAGCGCTGTGAGGCGGAGGAGGCGGAGTACTGCCTCCGCACTAGGAAGACGCCGCGCTCCAGGGAACTGCTGGCGAGGGGCTGCCGGAATACTGGCCCCAGGAGGGATTATTAGTTTTAGTATTGTTCGTTTTCAATTTTATGCATTGTAGCTTGTCGTTAAGTATCATCACGTATATGTGATGATATTATATATATATATATATATATATTCTGTGATGAACTAATGAATAATTAATATATATATATATATTATGAATTCCATTTTCTATCTGTTTTTGTATGCTAATTTGAATCTAGCTGTTATGATCCACATATACATGATGGAGAGCGTATATACACACATTGAAACATTACATATAAGAAAGGAAAACAGAGTACACACATTGAAACAAAAGAATAAATAAAGCAATACTATGATTGCTGTGAATACATAGCTATCTATGTCGAGATGACTCAAAAAAATAAAACGCGTCCATGAGACCATGACTAGAAGCCCTTGCCTACGTTAGCTCTTGGCTCTACCTGAACTCGTGCAGGCGTTCATCTAAGCGGCCGACACGCTTTTTTGACTATAAACAGTAGGGTAAAACCCCACTGCAATTTTTATAAATAAAGAGAGCAAAGTAACAAAAAGTCTGAAAGGCTTGAGGTAAGCCCAAAGAGCAGAAAGAGACTAAGAAAACAAACAACTTACTAGCCTAAGAACAGAGTAATTACAAAAGGCCTTGAAGCCAAACTAAAAATTGTCTCTCATGCTTCTTCCTCATTCTAAACATTAGAAGCTTCAGTTCCTCCAAAAAAATGAACTTCCACCCTTGAAATGAAGGTGCAATGTTTTCAAAAATATTATTGTTTTTGGCTATCCATATGACCCATGCTCCAAGAATGATTATCTCCATGTAAAATGGATACCTTAGTTTGTCTTTAAGATATTGGAACGCTTCTAACACAGACAAGTTTGGCGTTCTTGTTGGAAAAATGAAATCCCAGCATTGTTGAACAAATTGACAGCCCCAAAAGAGATGATGCAGTGTGTCGGTGGGATCGACACCTATGGGATCACAAGAATCCCTACTATGGTTAGCGGGGCGCGGGGTCGTGAGAAGAGCGTATCTAATAGGTAGCACACGGTTCGTTTATCCAGGTTCGGGCAGCGAGGATGCGTAAAACACTACTCCTACTTTGGTCGACTGTATATCTGTGTTCTTGAGCTAGCTATGGGGCGTGAGGAGCTCCAAAAAGCCAAATCCTTCTCCTGGTCGCCTCGGGCCTCCTTTTATAGAAAAAAGGGGTTGCCACAGTGGCACATAGGAGGTGGAAAGGGTACAGTGATGCAAGGTTATCCCTCGCATTACATGACAAGGCGCGTTTAATGCGTCTTGCTTATGTGTCCTTGCTTTATCGAGGACGACGGAGAAACATGTCTCGTCCATCGCCGCTCCTTCTTGTGTCGACACGCGCCCTGGCCAGCGACGCCTGCGATGCCACGTAGGTAGGAAGGCAGCTGAGGTGGCGCAGTGGTGGGTCTTCACGAAGATCTGCATGCCGCCACGTAGGTGCCTGCCCAGCTGGTTGGGTCGGCAGCTGCATGCGAACGGCGGTGGAGGTTTAGTCGGCGTGGGCCTGATGGTGGCCCTGTGGGTGTCCTCAGTAAGGGCCTTGCCAGGGCCCCGGCAAGGGTCTTGCCGGGGCGCCTGCTGTCATCCCCGGCAAGGCGCTTGCCGGGGGCCTTGTGGTCTTCCTCGGCTAGGATCCCACCAAGGGTTGTCGTCTCCTTAGTGCGTATCTGATCTTGAATGTCTTCACAAAGATCTGCATGCTGCCACGGGGATGTCTCCCAAATCCTTGCCCTTTGGGGGCAGTGGACTCAATGGTGATTTGCTCCGTAGGCGCGAAACGAGTCGCCGCGGCAAGGGTCTTGCCGGGGCTGCTAGAACTGTCTCCCAGCAAGGATCTTGCCGGGGGATTCCGCTTCGTCCCCTTTGCTCTTCGCGGTGTTGGCCTTGGCGTCGTAGTTCTCTTGAGCTTCAGTCTTACCCTGTCTCACCTCCCTTGCCTTGCTTGGTGTGGTGGCGCCCGTGGCTCAGACTGCCCGTGCATAGTTATAGGGGTACAAATAGTGTACCCCTCTTTTTGTACACCGAGAGGAGCCCCCGGGCCTGGGCCACACATAAGCGCAATGCATTGTTGGGCTAGGCCCAAAAACGGTGTGCGAGCAGGCGGGGCGGTTTTTACGGTGGTAAGATTCTTCGCGCGCTGCGGTTCCCATGACCCTCGCGCGTGGCGCGGCGTGGGGAGGTGCGTGTGATGTGGGCAGCATGCATGGGGTTGGTTCCCGTAGGCATGCGTCACATCGTAGTAAAGGGGCGGTTTGCGCCTTCCCCATAAACGGAGGGACATGTGGAGGCGTGACCCATTTACTGAATGGGGCTGAGGCGCGGTCTTCAAGGCGTCCACTCCCCATGATCACAGGGTGGGGAGTGGTCGTCTCACCCATCCCCTCGGTTATGCACATCCGCCACGTGTCTCCCATGCGCCCGGGGTGGCAAACGATGGAGGCGGGAAACCGGGCCGTCGCTGGTTGGGGCGGCGGGTTGGTCCTGGCTCCCTGCGCCTTTCGTATATTGATTGGCCGAGTGGGGCGGCCGAGCCCCAACCCCGATCTTTTATAAAGAGAGGGAGGGGGATGGCGTTCCACATTCTTTCATCTTCTTCTTCCTTCAGCTTCTGCTCCTCCCTTCCATCCATCATGGAGAGAGGGAATCCCGGTCCTTCAACAGTGGTGGCGAGGGTCACCGCTCGAGAATGCGTCCCTCCTTCTCCTACGCCTGCGGTGGCAGAGCCAGCCGCGAGGGGAAGGGGGAGGGGGCGAGGCGGTGGGTGAGGTCGGGGCGCTCGGGGAAGAGGAGGACGGGGTGGCGCGCCTCCTCCAATGGAGGGCCATATTGGGGATGACCCTTGTGAGGTCTTCGTCAGGCTGCGCTGGCTGCCGCGCCGTCGCCTTCATCTCCCGACTCCATTTGCGCGGGAGATGGAGCTGGATCCGCCAGAATCGTTGCGGCTGCACATGAGGGGCTGCAAGATCAGGGGCACGCGTGTCCGCGTCGACTTCCCCGCCCCTCACGTGATGTATCTCTGTTGGGGATGGAAGACGTTTGCTCATATCCACCGCTTGACAGAGGGGCTTACTCTCCATTTTAAGCTGATGGAGGGTGGCCTTCTCTCCGTCAAGGTCTTCGGGTGCTTTGGGACCCGTGCAAGGTGCTGCGTGGAGAGCTCTTCTGATAGTGAAGACTCCTCCTCGGGCGGGAGTGATGAGGAGGACAGCGGCAGCGATGACGAGGGTAGTAGGCGGCAGGATGACGGGTCCGATTAGGTGTCGGGTGCCGCTCCGTGCGGCTCCGGCGACCCCATCATCCGCATCGCCGGCTCCCTGAACTTCTCGGGGTCGTCTCCTTGGGCGACTGGCGTTGGGAGGCTGCGGAAGAGGAAGAGGGCGGGCGGCAAGTTCGTCAAGTCGGAGCACGCGGGCACCGACGCCTTCGACGCGTGCTGACATCCTGCCGCCTCGTCTTCGAGCTCTGCTTCCGGCGCCGCCATCACCATCCAGCCTTTGGACGGCCACCAAGATGTTCTCTTGGTGTCTTCTGCCACCCGTAGCTCGCCTAGGCGCTCCTTTTGTCCCTTTCGCCTCCTTGACCTGCCTCTTGAGGAGAGGGACAAGAAAGGGATTACGGGCACCTTATCTCTTTTTAGTTTGAAAGCCTTCAGACCTTTGTTGAATTCAAAACTTGTAATCCCATCATTCATGTTTTTCATTCCCTATGGACTGTACCTGAGTGGAATGTTTTTTTAATGAAAAAGGGATGCTTGCCGGGTCATTTGTTTGCTGGTGGAACCCACAACAAGGAGTAAATCCTTCATATCTTCAAGATAAACATTTCCTTTCCCGGCAACAGGCCTTGCCGTCTCCCCACTTCGCTCCACCTTCCTCACGCCTTTGGCGGAGGCAGGGATGAGGCGGGTTCAGGCTCCTTGTTTCATCCTTTCGCTGCCGCGACAACGACCAAACTTGGCCCCATGAACGAGCCCTAGGGCCTGGAGTTATGGGAGCATGGTAGCTTAGGGGAAAACGAGGTTTCACATACCTCAGTCCATAATGGAATGCATGATAAGGGATTTAGAACTTATCTGAAGCTGTAGTCCCCGGCAACCCTGGTTCGCCATGGGTGAATCTTTGCTCTTGCAACCCCCGGCAATACTGGCTTGCTGGGGGCTAGATGCTGGTTTGTTGCTCTCTTTTTTCTCCCCAAGTGGTTCGGCACGGATATCTGTGTGTCCTGTGAACCAAAGAAGACAAAAGAAAGACAAAGAGACGCACACTCGACCTCTAAGCTAGGGGTTAGTCGCCGCTAAGCACTATCAACCCTAACCAAGGACGAGACTCGACCTAGCATGCATGCTATAACTTAGGGCGCCAGCGCTTCATTTACTTATGCTCAGGGTCTGTGCCTGGCTTTGTACAGAGGGTTACATGCGTCATCGGCAAGGCTCGTACAAAAGGTGGCTTGCCGGGGGGCCCGGCAAGCCGCGCCTCATGGGTAAAACTTGCGAAGATGCTCAATGTTCCAGGAGTTACTCACCGGAACGGCATCTTCGGTCTCCAGGCGGACTGCGCCGGGCCTGGTGACTCGTATTACCCGATAAGGGCCTTCCCACTTTGGCATCAACTTGTTGGAATTCTTGGTCGATTGAACGTGCCGAAGAACAAGGTCGCCTTCCTCAAAGCTTCGGGCATGAACCTTGCGGCTATGGTAGCGGCGCAAGGCTTGCTGGTAGCGCGCTGCTCCCACAGCCGCCCTAAGAAGATCTGAAGGAAATATGCCCGAGAGGCAATAATAAAGTTATTATTTATTTCCTTATATCATGATAAATGTTTATTATTCATGCTAGAATTGTATTAACCGGAAACATAATACATGTGTGAATACATAGACAAACAGAGTGTCACTAGTATGCCTCTACTTGACTAGCTTGTTAATCAAAGATGGTTATGTTTCCTAACCATGAACAAGGAGTTGTTATTTTATTAACGAGATCACATCATTAGGTGAATGATCTGATTGACATGACCCACTCCATTAGCTTAGCACCCGATCGTTTAGTATGTTGCTATTGCTTTCTTCATGACTTATACCTGTTCCTATGACTATGAGATTATGCAACTCCCGTTTATCGGAGGAACACTTTGTGTGCTACCAAACGTCACAACGTAAATGGGTGATTATAAAGGTGCTCTACAGGTGTCTCCAAAGGTACATGTTGGGTTGGCGTATTTCGAGATTAGGATTTGTCACTCCGATTTTCGGAGAGGTATCTCTGGGCCCTCTCGGTAATGCACATCACATAAGCCTTGCAAGCATTGCAACTAATGAGTTAGTTGCGGCATGATGTATTACGAAACGAGTAAAGAGACTTGCCGGTAACGAGATTGAACTAGGTATTGAGATACTGATGATCGAATCTCGGGCAAGTAACATACCAATGACAAAGGGAACAACGTATGTTGTTATGCGGTCTGACCGATAAAGATCTTCGTAGAATATGTAGGAGCCAATATGAGCATCTAGGTTCCGCTATTGGTTATTGACCGGAGACGTGTCTCGGTCATGTCTACATTGTTCTCGAACCCGTAGGGTCCGCACGCTTAAGGTTTCGATGACAGTTATATTATGAGTTTATGAGTTTTGATGTACCGAAGTTAGTTCGGAGTCCCGGATGTGATCACGGACATGACGAGGAGTCTCGAAATGGTCGAGACATAAAGATTGATATATTGGACGGCTATATTCGGACACCGGAAGT
>NC_041382.1:259268351-259386638 GCF_002162155.2 Triticum dicoccoides
CGCGCCTCCTCCCCCTGGTCCGAATTGGACTAGGAGAGGGGGGCGGCGCCCCCCTTTCCCTCTCCCTCCCCACTTCTTTCCCCCTCCTAGTAGGAGTCCTACTCCTACTAGGAGGAGGACTCCTCCTGGCGCGCCTATAGGGGCCGGCCGGCCTCCTCCCCTTTCTCCTTTATATACGGGGGCAGGGGGGCATCCCTAGACACACAAGTTGATCTTTGTGATCGTTCCTTAGCCGTGTGCGGTGCCCCCCTCCACCATATTCCACCTCGGTCATATTGTAGCGGTCTTAGGCGAAGCCCTGCGACAGTAGAACATCAAGATCGTCACCACGCCGTCGTGCTGACGGAACTCCTCTCCGACGCTTTGCTGGATCAGAGCCCGGGGATCTTCATTGAGCTGAACGTGTGCTAGGACTAGGAGGTGCCGTAGTTTCGCTGCTTGATCGGGCGGGCCGTGGAGACGTTTGACTACATCAACCAAACGCTTCCGTTGTTGATCTACAAGGGTACGTAGATCACACTCTCCCCTCTCGTTGCTATGCATCACCATTATCTTGCGTGTGCGTGGGAATTTTTTTAAATTACTACGTTCCCAACAGTGGCATCCGAGCCTAGGTTTTATATGTTGATGTTATATGCACGAGTAGAACACAAGTGAGTTGTGGGCGATATAAGTCATACTGCTTACCAGCATGTCATACTTTGGTTCGGCGGTATTGTTGGATGACGCGGCCCGGACCGACAATTACGCGTACGCTTACGCGAGACCGGTTCTCCCGACGTGCTTTCCACATAGGTGGCTTGCGGGTGACAGTTTCTCCAACTTTAGTTGAACCGAGTGTGGCTTTGCCCGGTCCTTGCGAAGGTTAAAACAGCACCAACTTGACAAACTATCGTTGTGGTTTTGATGCGTAGGTAAGATTGGTTCTTGCTTAAGCCCGTAGCAGCCACGTAAAACTTGCAACAACAAAGTAGAGGACGTCTAACTTGTTTTTGCAGGGCATGTTGTGATG
This sequence comes from Triticum dicoccoides, assembly GCF_002162155.2. Classification (NCBI taxonomy): domain Eukaryota; kingdom Viridiplantae; phylum Streptophyta; class Magnoliopsida; order Poales; family Poaceae; genus Triticum; species Triticum dicoccoides. The sequence goes on from NC_041382.1 coordinate 259,269,364, forward strand.
TGATATGGTCAAGACATGATGCTAAATTTTATTGTATGAGATGATCATGTTTTGTAACCGAGTTATCGGCAACTGGCAGGAGCCATATGGTTGTCGCTTTATTGTATGCAATGCAATCGCACTGTAATGCTTTACTTTATCACTAAACGGTAGCGATAGTCGTGGAAGCATAAGATTGGCGTGACGACAACAACGCTACGATGGAGATCAAGGTGTCGCGCCAGTGATGATGGTGATCACGACGGTGCTTCGATGGAGATCACAAGCACAAGATGATGATGGCCATATCATATCACTTATATTGATTGCATGTGATGTTTATCTTTTATGCATCTTATCTTGCTTTGATTGACGGTAGCATTATAAGATGATCTCTCACTAATTATCAAGAAGTGTTCTCCCTGAGTATGCACCGTTGCGAAAGTTCTTCGTGCTGAGACACCACGTGATGATCGGGTGTGATAGGCTCTACGTTCAAATACAACGGGTGCAAAACAGTTGCACACGCGGAATACTCAGGTTATACTTGACGAGTCAAGCATATACAGATATGGCCTCGAAACACGGAGACCGAAAGGTCGAGCATGAATCATATAGTAGATATGATCAACATAGTGATGTTCACCAATGAAACTACTCCATCTCACGTGATGATCGGACATGGTTTAGTTGATTTGGGTCACGTAATCACTTAGAGGATTAGAGGGATGTCTATCTAAGTGGGAGTTCTTTAAGTAAATTAATTGAACCTAAATTTATCATGAAACTTAGTACCTGATAGTATCTTGCTTGTTTATGCTTGATTGTTGATAGATGGCTCGTGCTGTTGTTCCGTTGAATTTTAATGCGTTCCTTGAGAAAGCAAAGTTGAAATATGATGGTAGCAATTACATGGACTAGGTCCGTAACTTGAGGATTATCCTCATTGCTGCACAGAAGAATTACGTCCTGGAAGCACCGCTGGGTGCCAGGCCTCCTGCTGGAGCAACACCAGATGTTATGAACGTCTGGTAGAGCAAAGCTGAAGACTACTCGATAGTTCAGTGTGCCATGCTTTACGGCTTAGAATCAGGACTTCAACGACGTTTTGAACGTCATGGAGCATATGAGATGTTCCACGAGTTGAAGTTAATATTTCAAGAAAATGCCCAGATTGAGAGAATATGAAGTCTCCAATAAGTTCTATAGCTGCAAGATGGAGGAGAACAGTTCTGTCAGTGAGCATATACTCAAAATGTCTGGGTATAATAATCACTTGATTAAATTGGGAGTTAATCTTCCAGATGATTGCGTCATCGACAGAATTCTCCAATCACTGCCACCAAGCTACAAGAGCTTCGTGATGAACTATAATATGCAAGGGATGAATAAGACTATTCCCGAGCTCTTCGCAATGCTGAAAGCTGCGGAGGTAGAAATCAAGAAGGAGCATCAAGTGTTGATGGTCAACAAGACCACTAGTTTCAAGAAAAAGGGCAAAGGGAAGAAGAAGGGGAACTTCAAAAAGAACGGCAAGCAAGTTGCTACTCAAGAGAAGAAACCCAAACCTGGACCTAAGCCTGAAACTGAGTGCTTCTACTGCAAGCAGACTGGTCACTAGAAGCGGAACTGCCCCAAGTATTTGGCGGATAAGAAGGATGGCAAGGTGAACAAAGGTATATGTGATATACATGTTATTGATGTGTACCTTACTAATGCTCGCAGTAGCACCTGGGTATTTGATACTGGTTCTGTTGCTAATACTTGCAACTCGAAACAGGGACTATGGATTAAGCGAAGATTAGCTAAGGACGAGGTGACGATGCGCGTGGGAAACGGTTCCAAAGTTGATGTGATCGCAGTCGGCACGCTACCTCTACATCTACCTTCGGGATTAATATTAGACCTAAATAATTGTTATTTGGTGCCAGCGTTAAGCATGAACATTATATCAAGATCTTGTTTGGTGCGAGACGGTTATTCACTTAAATCTGAGAATAATGGTTGTTCTACTTATATGAGTAATATCTTTTATGGCCATGCACCCTTAAAGAGTGGTCTATTTTTGATGAATCTCGATAGTAGTGACACACATATTCATAGTGTTGAAGCCAAAAGATGCAGAGTTAATAATGATAGTGCAACTTATTGGTGGCACTGCCGTTTAGGTCATATCGGTGTAAAGCGCATGAAGAAACTCCATACTGATGGACTTTTGGAACCACTTGATTATGAATCACTTGGTACTTGCGAATCGTGCCTCATGGGCAAGATGACTAAAACACCGTTCTCCGGTACTATGGAGAGAGCAACAGATTTGTTGGAAATCATACATACAGATGTATGTGGTCCGATGAATATTGAGGCTCGTGGCGGATATTGTTATTTTCTCACCTTCACAGATGACTTAAGCAGATATGGGTATATCTACATAATGAAACACAAGTCTGAAACATTTGAAAAGTTCAAAGAATTTCAGAGTGAAGTAGAAAATCATTGTAACAAGAAAATAAAATTCCTACGATCTGATCGTGGAGGAGAATATTTGAGTTACGAGTTTGGTGTACATTTGAAAAATTGTGGAATAGTTTCGCAACTCACGCCACCCGGAACACCACAGCGAAATGGTGTGTCCGAACGTCGTAATCATACTTTACTAGATATGGTGAGATCTATGATGTCTCTTACTGATTTACCGCTATCGTTTTGGGGATACGCTCTAGAGACGGCCGCATTCATGTTAAATAGGGCACCATCAAAATCCGTTGAGACGACGCCTTCTGAACTGTGGTTTGGCAAGAAACCAAAGTTGTCGTTTCTGAAAGTTTGGGGCTGCAATGCTTATGTGAAAAAGCTTCAACCTGATAAGCTCGAACCCAAATCGGAGAAATGTGTCTTCATAGGATATCCAAAGAAAACTATTGGATACACCTTCTATCACAGATCCAAAGGCAAGACTTTTGTTGCTAAGTTTGGAAACTTTCTAGAGAAGGAGTTTATCTCGAAAGAAGTGAGTGGGAGGAAAGTAGAACTTGACGAGGTAACTGTACCTTCTCCCTTATTGGAAAGTAGTGCATCACAGAAAACTGTTTCTGTGACACCTACGCCAGTTAGTGAGGAAGCTAATGATGATGATCATGAAACTTCAGAACAAGATACTACTGAACCTCGTAGATCAACCAGAGTGAGATCCACGCCAGAGTGGTATGGTAATCCTGTTCTGGAAGTCATGCTACTAGATCATGATGAACCTACGAACTATTAAGAAGCGATGGTGAGCCCAGATTCCGCAAAATGGCTTGAATCCATGAAATCTGAGATGGTATCCATGTATGAGAACAAAGTATGGACTTTGGTTGACTTGCCCGATGATCGGCAAGCAATTGAGAATAAATGGATCTTCAAGAAGAAGACTGACGCTGACGGTAATATTACTGTCTACAAAGCTCGACTTGTCGCAAAAGATTTTCGGCAAGTTCAAGGGATTGACTACGATGAGACCTTCTCACCCCTAGCGATGCTTAAGTCTGTCCGAATCATGTTAGCAATTGCCGCATTTTATGATTATGAAATTTGGCAGATGGATGTCAAAACTGCATTCCTGAATGGATTTCTGGAAGAAGAGTTGTATATGATGCAACCAGAAGGTTTTGTCGATCCAAAGGGAGCTAACAAAGTGTGCAAGCTCCAGCGATCCATTTATGGACTGGTGCAAGCCTCTCAGAGTTGGAATAAACGCTTTGATAGTGTGATCAAAGCATTTGGTTTTATATAGACTTTTGGAGAAGCCTGTATTTACAAGAAAGTGAGTGGGAGCTCTGTAGCATTTCTGATATTATATGTGGATGACATATTACTAATTGGAAATGATATAGAATTTCTGAATAGCATAAAGGGATACTTGAATAAGAGTTTTTCAATGAAAGACCTCGGTGAAGCTGCTTACATATTAGGCATTAAGATCTATAGAGATAGATCAAGACGCTTAATTGGACTTTCACAAAGCACATACCTTGACAAAGTTTTGAAGAAGTTCAAAATGGATCAAGCAAAGAAAGGGTTCTTGCCTGTGTTACAAGGTGTGAAGTTGAGTAAGACTCAATGCCCGACCACTGCAGAAGATAGAGAGAATATGAAAGATGTTCCCTACGCTTCAGCCATAGGCTCAATCATGTATGCAATGCTCTGTACCAGACCTAATGTGTGCCTTGCTATAAGTCTAGCAGGGAGGTACCAAAGTAATCCAGGAGTTGATCACTGGACAGCGGTCAAGAATATCCTGAAATACCTGAAAAGGACTAAGGATATGTTTCTCATATATGGAGGTGACAAAGAGCTCATCATAAAAGGTTACGTTGATGCAAGCTTTGACACTGATCCGGAAAATTCTAAATCGCAAACCGGATACATGTTTACATGAAACGATGGAGCTGTTAGTTGGTGCAGTTCTAAACAAAGCATTGTAGCGGGATCTACATGTGAAGAGGAGTACATAGCTGCTTCGGAAGTAGCAAATGAAGGAGTCTGGATGAAGGAGTTCATATCCGATCTAGGTGTCATACCTAGTGCATCGGGTCCAATGAAAATCTTTTGGGACAATACTGGTGCAATTGCCTTGGCAAAGGAATCCAGATTTCACAAGAGAACCAAGCACATCAAAAGACGCATCAATTCCATCCGGGATCTAGTCCAGGTGGGAGACATAGAGATTTGCAAGATACATACGGATCTGAATGTTGCAGACCCGTTGACTAAACCTCTTCCACAAACAAAACATGATCAGCACCAAGGCTCCATGGGTGTTAGAATCATTACTGTGTAATCTAGATTATTGACTCCAGTGCAAGTGGGAGACTGAAGGAAATATGCCCTAGACGCAATAATAAAGTTATTATTTATTTCCTTATATCATGATAAATGTTTATTATTCATGCTAGAATTGTATTAACCGGAAACATAATACATGTGTGAATACATAGACAAATAGAGTGTCACCAGTATGCCTCTACTTGACTAGCTCGTTAATCAAAGATGGTTATGTTTTCCTAACCATGAACAAGGAGTTGTTATTTGATTAACGAGATCACATCATTAGGTGAATGATCTGATTGACATGACCCATTCCATTAGCTTAGCACCCGATCGTTTAGTGTGTTGATATTGCTTTCTTCATGACTTATACATGTTCCTATGACTATGAGATTATGCAACTCCCGTTTGCCGGAGGAACACTTTGTGTGCTACCAAACGTCACAACGTAAATGGGTGATTATAAAGGTGCTCTACAGGTGTCTCCAAAGGTACATGTTGGGTTGGCGTATTTCGAGATTAGGATTTGTCACTCCGATTGTCGGAGAGGTATCTCTGGGCCCTCTCGGTAATGCACATCACATAAGCCTTGCAATCATTGCAAGTAATGAGTTAGTTGCGATATGATGTATTACGAAACGAGTAAAGAGACTTGCCGGTAACGAGATTGAACTAGGTATTGAGATACTGACGATCGAATCTTGGGCAAGTAACATACTGATGACAAAGGGAACAATGTATGTTGTTATGCGGTCTGACCGATAAAGATCTTCGTAGAATATGTAGGAGCCAATATGAGCATCCAAGTTCCGCTATTGGTTATTGACAGGAGACGTGTCTCGGTCATGTCTACATTGTTCTCGAACCCGTAGGGTCTGCACGCTTAAGGTTTCGATGACAGTTATATTATGAGTTTATGAGTTTTGATGTACCGAAGTTATTTCGGAGTCCCGGATGTGATCACGGACATGACGAGGAGTCTCGAAATGGTCGAGACATAAATATTGATATATTGGACGGCTATATTCGGACACCGGAAGTGTTTCGGGTGATTTCGGAGAAAACTGGAGAGCCGGAGGGTTACCGGAACCCCCCCGGGAGAAGTAATGGGCCATATGCGCCTTAGTGGAGAGAGAGAGAGGGGCTGCCAGAGGTGGGCCGCGCGCCTCCTCCCCCCTCTCCCTCCCCACTTCTTTCCCCCTCCTAGTAGGAGTCCTACTCCTACTAGGAGGAGGACTCCTCCTGGCGCGCCTATAGGGGCTGGCCGACCTCCTCCCCTTGCTCCTTTATATACGGGGGCAGGGGGAACCCCTAGACACACAAGTTGATCTTCGTGATTGTTCCTTAGCCGTGTGCGGTGCCCCCCTCCACCATATTCCACCTCGGTCATATTGTAGCGGTGCTTAGGCGAAGCCCTGCGACGGTAGAACATCAAGATCGTCACCACGCCGTCGTGCTGACGGAACTCCTCCCCGACGCTTTGCTGGATCGGAGCCCGGGGATCGTCATCGAGCTGAATGTGTGCTAGAACTCGGAGGTGCCGTAGTTTCGGTGCTTGATCGGTCGGGCCGTGGAGAATTACGACTACATCAACCAAACTCTTCCGTTGTTGATCTACAAGGGTACATAGATCACACTCTCCCCTCTCGTTGCTATGCATCACCATGATCTTGCGTGTGCGTAGGAAATTCTTTGAAATTACTACATTCCCCAACTCGATCTTCCTCAAGGAGCGTTGCGTCATCTTGGCGTAGTTGCTCTTGCTCAAGCTCATCATAAGCGAGTACTCGAGGTGACCTGTATATGAGTTCCGTGGGGAGAACTGCTTCTGCCCCGTATACCAGGGCAAAGGGTGTGTGGCCGGTGGCTTGATTTGGTGTCGTTCTTATTGACCAAAGAACCGCCGACAATTCATCAATCCAGCACCTTCCACTCTTGCGCAGCCTGTCAAAGGTCTTTGTCCTTAAGGCTCGCAGTACTTCAGCGTTTGCCCTCTCAGCTTGACCATTGCTTCATGGGTGAGCAACGGAAGCGAAATAGACTTTGTTGCCGAGTTCTTGGGTATATTGCATGAAGGTGCGGCTTGTGAACCGTGTACCGTTGTCGGTGATGACCCTGTTGTGTACACCAAAACGGCACACTAGTCCCTTGAAGAATTTGACGGCGGACTGAGCTGTGACCTTCCTCACTGCTTCCACCTCTGGCCACTTTGTGAACTTGTCGATTGCGACGTACAAGTACTCAAAGCCCCCGACAGCGCGGGGGAAAGGGACCAGTATGTCGAGCCCCCAGACCGAGAAGGGCCAGGAGAGAGGAATGGTTTGAAGGGCTTGAGCTGGCTGATGAAGTTTCTTTAAATGGAACTGACACGCTTCACACCTGGTGACTAGTGTCGTCGCATCCTGGAGGGCAGTGGGCCAGAAGAAGCCTTGCCGAAATGCCTTGCCGGCAAGGGTTCTTGACCCTATGTGGGATCCACATATGCCTCCATGTATCTCCGCCAACAGCCCCAGTCCTTCCTCTCGAGGGATACACTTCAATTTCACTCCGCCAACAGGACGTCATCGACGAACTGGTACATAGTAGAGCAACGGGCTACTTTTTCCGCTTCTTCCTGCTCCTCAGGAAGTTCCCCTGTTTGGAGGAATCGGACGGTATGTTGTGCCGACGCTGGAGCCTGGGGCTCGACGGCGAGGACTAAAGGCATTTCCTCCGCTACAGGAGAGGCTGTCTCGACGGCAAGAGCTTGATGCTCTATTGGAGCTAGCCATCCTGTGGCGGGCTCAGTGTCTCCGGCAACATCCTTGCCAGCGGCTTCGGGGAGCTCGGCGGGAAAGTACTTGTCGGGCCCTGATTTTCTCCTCTTGTTCTGCTCTGTTGATGGATCAACGGATGGCTGAGTTAGCCGAAGCACAAAGGTACCTGGTTCCACAGGTAGCTTGAGGGCAGCGCGTTTTAACTGGTAATCGGCAATATCATTCTCCGCTCGGGGAACGTATTCTGCCTGTATACCGTCAAAACGCTCTTCCAGCTTTCTCACTTCATCGACGCAGGCCTTCATCAACGGGCTCCGGTAATCATTGTTGACTTGTTTGATGACAAGTTGCGAGTCGCCTCTAACGACGAGTTTCTTGATTCCGAGGTCCGCCGCGATCCTAAGACCGGCAAGCAGCCCTTCGTACTCAGCCGTATTGTTTGTTGACACCTCCCTGGGGAAGTGCATCTGGATCACATACTTGAGGTGCTCTCCGGTGGGCGCGACAAGCAGTACGCCAGCCCCGGCGCCCTGTAAGGAGAAAGCTCCATCAAAGTACATGATCTAGTCGCAACTTGCCTGCTTGCTGGGGAGAGCAGTCTCTTGAGTTTCTTCGTCAGGCGTCGCGGTCCATTCTGCAATGAACTCCCCCAGGACTCGGCTTTGAATCGTCGAGGTAGTCTCAAACTTGAGGCCAAAGCTGGACAGTTCCAGTGCCCACTCTACGATCCTTCCCGTTGCGTCTGGATTGTGCAATATCCGTTGCAGAGGGAGGTGAGTGACGACAGTGATTTCGTGCGCCTGGAAGTAGTGACGCAGCTTCCTCGAGGCCATAAGAAGGCCGAAGAGCAGTTTCTGCACACCGTAGTACCTCGATCTAGCCCCCTGCAGGAGGGAGCTAACAAAGTAGACCAGGTGCTGCATCATTTTCTTCTTCGGTGGCACTTCAATTGGCTGCATCGTCTCGGCATTGGTGGCATCTGGCTCCGTCGCTGCTATTACCTCATCATCAATTTCTCTCTGCGCCACTAGTGCGGCGCTGACCACCTGGTTCGTTGCCGCCATGTACTGCAGCAACGGTTCCTGTGGCCTAGGCGCAACTAGTATTGGCGTGGAGGAGAGGTACCTCTTCAAACTTGCAATGCTGCTTCGGCTTCTGGCGTCCACTCCATCGGGCCTGCCTTTTTAAAAATCTTGAAAAAGGGAAGGGCGCGCTCGGCGGACTTGGAAATGAACCTGCTCATGGTGGCAACGCAACCAGCAAGCCGACGCACATCCTTGACTCGCTTGGGCGCTTCAATCTGCTCTATAGCTTTGATCTTGTCCGGATTGGCCTCTATCCCACGCTGTGACACAAAGAACCCGAGAAGCTTGCCAGATGGGACGCCGAAGACGCACTTCTCAGGGTTCAGCTTGAGATTGATCTTGCGTAGGTTTGCAAATGTTTCTCGTAAATCTGATATGAGGGTTGCCCTGTTCTTGGTTTTGACCACTATATCATCCATATAAGCTTCCATATTTCTATGGAGCTGGGGTTCAAAACCAATCTGGACCGCCCTTGCAAACGTTGAACCAGCACTCTTCAACCCGAAAAGCAATACGCACCACATGGGGTGATGAATGCCGTTTTCTCTTCATCTTCCCTTGTCATGAAGATCTGGTGGTAGCCGGAGTAGGTATCGAGGAATGACAACAGATCACACCCAGCTGTGGAGTCAACAATATGGTCGATGCGCGGCAATAGGAAGGGGTCTTTGGGACAAGCCTTATTAATATCTTTGTAATCAATACACAGCCTCCACTTCCCATTTGCCTTGCGCACTACCACCAGATTGGCCAACCACATTGGATGGAGCACTCCTCTTACCAAACCCGCTGCTTCCAGTTTCCGGATCTCCTCTGTGATAAACTCTTGTCATTCCAAAGCTTGCTTTCTGACCTTCTGCTTGACGGGCCGCGCATGAGGACAGGCAGCAAGGTGGTGCTCAATCACCTCCCTGGGAACGCCGGGGATGTCGGATGCTTGCCATAAAAACACATCGACATTCGCCCGCAGGAAGGTAACGAGCGCGTCTTCCTATTTGTCATCAAGGGTGGAGCTTATGGTAAAAGCTCCTCCCGTGCTGTCCTCCTTGACAGAAACCTTCTTGGTTCCTGGTGGTGTGTCCTTGGACTTCTTGTTTCTGTCGGTGGAGCCCTCTGGCACGTCCTCGATGGGAGCGCTACACTCCGAAGAGGTGCGCTTGCCGGAGTGGGTGCCTGAGGTCTCACCGGTCTTCTTCTTTTGCCTTCCCGGGGCTCCAACGGCAGGAGCAAGCGCCTTAGCAGTGGCGGCTGCTGCAACTGCTTGTTGGTAGAGCTGGTCAGCGCAAATTAGCGCATCCTTCTTGTCTGGCGGGACGGTAATGATCGCCAGAGGCCCCGACATCTTCAGGGTGTTGTAGGCGTAATGTGACGCCGCCATGAACTTGGCCAGCGCTGGGCGGCCAAGGATCTCGTTGTAAGGCAAGGGCATCTTGGCAACGTCGAACACAATCCTTTTTGCCCCGTAGTTCAGATCACTCCCAAAAGTCACGGGCAACGTGACCTTTCCCTTTGGTTGACTTCTTCCCGGGATGACCCCCTGAAACGTGCCCGTCTCTTCGAGGTCTTCATCAGGAATCTGCAATTTCTCGATCACGGCAGGCGAGATTAAGTTCAGACCGGCTCCGCCATCGACTAGCATCTTTGTCACCTTGAGGTTTCGTATTGTTGGTGAAACCAACAATGGCAAGCACCCGACTGTAGTAGTGCGATCAGGGTGATCCTCAGTGTCAAAAATGATAGGTGTGCTGGACCACTTCAGTAGCCTTCAGGCATCAAACGACGGTTTCGCCGCTGTAATCTCACGTGCCCACTCTTTAAGCTGGCGGTGAGAGGTATGCAGCGAGGCGCCGCCATCGAGGCACATGGCCTCTGTAGCTTTCTGGAATTCTTGGTCACCAGACTCATCGTCCTCTTCGTGATCATCGTCTTCTAGGTTTTTGTCACGGCCCCGGGCGGGCCTCTCCTGCTGTTTATCTTTGCCGCGACGGCCCGCCTGGCTGTCATGCTTCTTGCCGGACCCCTCAGCACCGTCCTGGCCTTTCTCCTTGTCCCGCCTCTCATATTCAGCCATCTGCTTCTCAGCAAGGAGCTCAACCTGTTGGCAGTTCTGGAGATCATGGCCTTTGGTGCGATGGATCTTGCAGTATGGCTTGTCGGAGTTTCTTGGCTTCTCGGCAGCCGCCAAGGCCCGGCAGGCGACACATCCGGTAATTTCTTTGCTGGGGTCATCTGCCTTGGTATTCTTGGCGGAGCCGGCATTGTCAGATCCCGCGACGGCAAGCACAGCTTTACCTTTGCGCTTCTTGTTGCGGCGCCGGCCTTTCTTCGCTGGGGCGGCAATATCCTCATCTGAGGAGTCGGTTTCCATGCTGGCATCTTCGCCGGGTACTTCCTTACCTCTTCAGCTCGGGCACATCTGTGAGCAAGAAAATAGAGTTCTGCCACATCTTTCACCTTGTTCATTGCCAGTTCTTCGCGCATCTTGCGGTTACGCACGTTCTGATGGAACGCGCTAATGATGGTGGCAGGGTGAACATCAGGGATATTGTACTGTACCCGGCTGAACCTCTGTATATACTTGCGCAGACTCTCGCCTCCCTTCTGGGGAATGACATGCAGGTCGCTTGCTTGGCCATGGGCTTGGTGACCTCCAGTAAAGGCGCCCACAAACTCATGGCACAAATCCGGCCAAGAGGAAATAGAGTCCACTGGCAAGTGCATCAACCATGAGATGGCGTTGGGTTTAAGACCCAACGGAAAGTAATTCGCAAGCACCTTATCATTGCGGGCTCCGGCGGCTTGCATCGCGATGGTGTAGATGCTGAGGAACTCAGACGGGTGAGTCTTGCCATTGTACTTTTCGCCAACGTCAGGTTTGAAGGTCCGGTGAGTGGGCCACTGGAACTACCGCAGCTCACGGGTAAAAGCCGGACAGCCTACCTCGTAAGGTAGGCCTCTAGGGCTCTCCAGGGCCGGGTGGTTCACAGTTGGCCCTGCTCGCCTGTCTGACTGGTGGCGCGGTCCGCGCCGGCGCTCGATAGTGGTTCAAGCCTCTTCATGGGCTCGTTCCCGAAGAACTTGGCGCTGGTCACAGTGGGTGGGTTCAGACGATGCTATGGAGATGTCGTCGCCCGCGACGTCGCGACGAGCTGGCGTTCGCGGTACCGGATGGGGAAGAGGTGAATGTACCGTGGTCGCGGCGCCGTCGGCTTTTCCGCCACTGGTCCGCGGGACTCCATCGGAGCGTCAACCCGGGGGCCTCACCGGACATGGTTCGTCTTTGTTGGCCACCGCAACAAGGATTCGGATAGTGGCTATCCATTCGTCGAGTTTCCCCATAGTGGGAGGAAAATCGAGGAGCAACTGCGCGCGCTAGGGCCTCTGCTGGCGTCGGTGGCAGCGAAACCTGCACGGATCGCGACGCGCTTCGACTTCTGACCATGTCAGAAGGAGCTCTATCACGACCTCGCGGTCGCATGCCGTTTCACCAGCGCCTCGGCGAGTGGGCAGGTCTTCTACGTCCCGGTAGTGGCGCTCGGGGCTCTTCCCGTGGCGACGCCCGGGATCTTTGGCGTGACTACGCCATTCGTCGTGCGCTGCCTGGGAGGAGCACGCTGTTGGAGCTGGCGTGGGAGTCATGGAGGCCCTTGCGTCGCCTTCGGGCGGGGTGGCGATGACCCTGGAAGGCCCTGCTCCACCCGCGAAGGGCTTGGCTCCGCCTTTGGATTTGGCAACGTGTGACTCGTTACCAGGCGCACAAACATCGCCGCCTCCCAAACTCCGGCTGCTGGGATGGTGTTGGTGTTCGCGAGTAGCGCCGCGGGTCCTTTCTGCGACCGGTCCGCTGCTCGCCCGCATCGAGATGGGTTGTCCGGCTTCCGACTGGCCAACCGCCACCGTCGTCTTCTTCTTGGGCGCCATGATGATGAAGAAGCACCGAACTAACTGCTAAAGCCGATTCTCACAACTGCGCCCCCTACCTGGCGCGCTAGAGATGTCGGTAGGAACGACACCTATGGGATCACAAGAATCCCTACTATGGTTAGCAGGGCGCTGGGTCGTGAGAAGAACGGATCTAACAGGTAGCACACGGTTCATTTATCCAGGTTCGGGCCGCAAGGATGCATAAAACACTACTCCTGCTTTGGTGGATTGTATATCTGTGTTCTTGAGCTAGCTATGGGGCGTGAGGAGCTCCAAAAAGCCGAATCCTTCTCCTGGTTGCCTCGAGCCTCCTTTTATAGAAAAAGGGGTTGCGACAGTGGCACACAGGAGGTGGAAAGGGTACAGTGATGTGAGGTTATCCCTCGCTTTACATGACAAGGTGCATTTAATGCGTCTTGCTTAGGTGTCCTTGCTTTATCGGGGATGGGGGAGAAACCTGTCTCGTCCGTCGCCGCTCCTTATTGTGTCGACACGCGCCGTGGCCAGTGACACCTATGATGCCACGTAGGTAGGCAGGCAGCTGAGGTGGCGTAGTGGTGGGTCTTCACGAAGATCTGCATGCCGCCACGCAGGTGCCTTCCCAGCTGGTTGGGTCGGTAGCTGCATGCGAACGACGGTGGAGGTTTAGTCGGCGTGGGCTTGATGGTGGCCCTGCGGGTGTCCTGGGTAAGGGCCTTGTCGGGGCCCTGGCAAGGGTCTTGCCGGGGCGCCTGTTGTCATCCCCAGCTAGGCGCTTGCCGGGGGCCTTGTGGTCTTCCTCGGCTGGGATCCCGCCAAGGGTTGTCGTCTCCTTAGTGCGTATCTGATCTTGAATGTCTTCACAAAGATTTGCATGCCGCCACGGGGATGTCTCCCGAATCCTTGCCCTTTGGGGGCAGTGTACACAAGGGTGATTTTCTTCGTAGGTGCGGGACGAGTCACCGCGGCAAGGGTCTTGTCGGGGCTGCTAGAACTGTCTCCCGGCAAGGATCTTGCCGGGGGATTCGACTTCGTCCCCTTTGCTCTTCGTGGTCTTGGCCTTTGCGTCATAGTTCTCTTGATCTTCGGTCTTACCCTGGCTCACCTCCCTTTCCTTGCTTGGTATGGTGGTGCCCGTGGCTCAGACTGCCCGTTCACAGTTATAGGGGTACAAAAAGTGTACCCCTCTTTTTGTACACCGACATAGTGTTTCTTCTTGTTGACAGCCTCCAACAGCACAGTTATAATCCTCCAACACAAAATTATTTCTTCTAAGTAAATTTCTTGTGTTGACTCGATCATGGAGAAGTTGCCAGAAGAAAACTTTATGCTTTGGCTGGCAGTAACTCTGCCAGATCCAATTGAAGTGTGGGGGTATCTGCTTGTGACCAATTAAGACTTTATATGCTTTGATGGATGAATAGTGCTCAGTCCCCCAAATGTAACTCCATGTGTCAAGTGAGTCTAAATGCTTCGATTCGTCTCATGGCTATGCAAATGTCTTCCAGTTGTAAGAATTCCTCATATGCCTCAGTTGTCAAAGGGAGAAAGAATAGATCATGTAAGTACTCAGTCTGTAACACTTGTTGAATATTCAGCTGGGGTTTCTGACAAAAGAGAACAAGTGAGGGAATTGGTGTTTAAGTATTGCTTGGCTCCATAAATCATCCCAAAAGAAAGCACTGACACCATCTCCCACATTACATCTAGCAATAGCTTTGTACTGATCAATGAGAGCTAAGTTGGATTTCCACCAGAATGATCCAATCACATTGTCCCCTGGTAATTTTCCATCACTATAATATGTTTCCCAAATCAGGTTGACCCAAGGAATATCATGTCTGTTGAATAATTTGTGAGGTTCTTCATGAGCAAGGTTTTGTTTTGTGTAAAGATGTCTAGAACTCCTAATCCTCCCTGGTCTTTTTGTCTACACACTGTGTGCCATGCAACCAAAGCAGGTCTTCTGTCCTCCATATCAGGGCCTCTCCAGAGACAGTGTCTCAAGTACTTGATGATCTATTTTTTTATTGTAACAGGTATGTCCAGACAGCACATGAAGAAAACTGATAAAGATGTCATAACTGAGTTGACCAGTAGTAACTTTCCAGCTTGGGTCATGAAGATAGAGATACCAGCCAATCTTTTGGCAATCCTGTTAACTAGGGGAAGACATTTCTCAACACTTGTTTTGTATATTCCCAAGGTCATACCAAGGTAAGTAAAGGGGAATTGTCCTCTAGCACACTGCAAGGTGTTTGTATAAATTTCTACCCTGTCTTCAGCAATATTCAAAGGTACCATGATGGATTTCCCATAATTTACTTTGAGCCCAGTTGTTGTAGCAAAAGTATTCAGAAGAGCTTTTAAACAGAACAACTGCCTAAAATCAGCTTGCATAACCAGTAGAGTGTGATCTGCATATTGCACAATTGGGAAGTGAGGGCATGAGTTTACTTGAAGTGGAGCGGTGATCAGGTTTAATCTCATGGCTTTGTTAAGAATGGATTGTAGTAGATCAGCAGCCAGCACAAATATTAAAGGAGAGTAAGGGTCCCCTTGTCTTACTCCTCTCCTTATGTAATTTTTTTCCCAGGAACTCCATTTAGTAGTACAGAAGATGATGCAGTTGTGAACAGAGCTTCCATCGAGGAAATCCATTTCTCTCCAAATCCTTTAGCTCTAAAAATATCAATGATTGCAGCATGCTCAATTGTATCAAAAGCCTTCTCAAAATCCAATTTAATTACTATGATTTCCTCCTTAGATTGATGACACTGGTGAATGTACTCATATGCCCATCATAGGAAATCCTGGATCACTCTATCCTTGAGGAAGCCATATTGATTAATATGCACCATTTGCAGAATAACTCTTTGCAATCTACTGGCCAACAGTTTTGTAATGATTTTCAGAACACCATTTAGCAATGAAATTGGCCTGAAGTCATTTGGAGAAAGTGGCACCTATTTTTTGGCACTAGATTGATGAAAGAGGAGTTAATGCTGTCAATATTTACCTTCCCGGCATGGAATGCCAATATAAGCTCAAAGACATCAGTCTTAATAATATCCCAACAACTTTTAAAAAACTCATTATTGAATCCATCTGGCCCTGGTGACTTATTTGTAGGCAGGTTTTTAACCACTTCTTCAACTTCTTCTTGAGAAAAAGGCTTTTCTAGGTCAATAAAGATTTGGGGGTCCACTATG
This sequence comes from Triticum dicoccoides, assembly GCF_002162155.2. NCBI lineage: Eukaryota > Viridiplantae > Streptophyta > Magnoliopsida > Poales > Poaceae > Triticum > Triticum dicoccoides. Next base: position 259,285,108 of record NC_041382.1, read on the forward strand.
TTTTCATAAAGATCATTGAGGTCAAAGTGCATTGAGTGTCCATTAGATTGCCCCAGTCTATTTTTAAAAGCCTCCCATAGGATTGCAGCCTTTCCATCATGATCTGATACTTCAACTTGATCCTTGTTCATCAGCATAGAAATCTTATTGTGTCTATGATTAATAGAGGCTTTGGTGTGGAAGAATTTTGTGTTCTCATCTCCAAACTTTACTCCTTTAATTTTACCTCTCTATTTCCAATAAATCTTATGATCATTGAGCACAGTTAATAAATACTCCTTGAGCATGGTCCTGCAATTATTTTCAAACAATGAAAGGTCCCTGAATTCCTCAATCATATCCCAGAAAAATATACAGTCATTTAGCTCTGCAATTTGCTTCTTATGACAAGCAAGGTTTTTGGCCCACAGCTTAAGTGCTCTTCTGACATTTTTGAATTTTGCATTTATCTTTTTTGCACAATCTGAATGACCTACTGGAATAGTCCAAGCAGTCTGAACCACCTGTTTAAAAGAGCTATGATTAAGCCAATAGTTTTCAAATCTGAACACTCTAGATTTTGGGATATTTGTGCCAATTTTTATCATGCAAGGTAGGTGATCAGAAATTGGTTTGGCCATGGGAATAGCCAAAGTATCTGGGTAGCTAGTCATCCAAGCTGCAGAGGTGAAAAACCAGTCTAATTTTTCCAATAGTGGGTTGTCTTGCATGTTGCTCCAGCTAAACTGTCTACCTTTTAGAGGGAGTTCAATCAAGCCAAGTTCACTTATTGCCTCATTAAACATGAGCATTTCATTAACATCCCCTCCAGGTCTGTTTCTGTCTTCAGGTGTTCTGATAAAATTAAAATCCCCCATGATAATCCAATCTACATCATTAGACATTTGTATATTACCAAACCAGTCAATGAACTCAATTTTATCCTCATGATTGCAAGGACCATAGATGTTTGTGAGGATCCAACTTTTGGAAGATGTCTTGCAGGTGAACTGAATGGATAAGGAGAACTTGTTTTGAAACATTAGTTCTCCAGAAAATAGAGCTCCATTCCAAGCAGTGAGTATGCCACCTGAAGCCCCAATGGAAGGTAAGTACTCAAATTTATTAAACATCTGAGGACACACTTTATGAATATAGGTTAGATCAAAGTTTTCTCCCTTAGTTTCCTGTAAGGACACAATCCTAGCAGCACTTTCTTCCACTTTTTTCCTGATAGCCAACCACTTATCTGAGGAATTAATGCCCCTCACATTCCAGTTTAAGATATTCCAAGTTCTATTGTTATTCATTAAAAGTCAAATTTATGCTACTTTTATCAGCAGGGCCCACCCCCTGATGATTATCCCAGGACACAATGTTATTGGGATCCATATAAAGGACAAAGCACCTATAGCAAGGGGAAACATTCCAGCATGTCACAGAAGCATATGACCAAGAAAACCTAGACAACCAGAAATGTGATCCAAAAGCTTCCATAGCATCAGATAGAGCAGTAGTCCCTTCCACAAGGAGATACCAGAGCTGACACAGCAGCAAATTGCAGGTAACATACAAAAGGTGCCATCTAGGGAAAACAAGCAGTGTGCAGCAATTGCTAACATTACAATTGACTGCATACATAAGACAAATATTTCCCAAAAGAGAATAGCAGGCCGTTCTGCTATCTATCACAGGCTGATGTTGAACACCTTAGCCACCTCTTCCTGTCCCTTCTTCTTAGGTTTCTTGGACAGCTTTTCCTGTACCTCTTCCTCAGCAACCTTACAGAAAGATTTAGACAGGTTTTTAACCACTGAATTATGAATAATTGGAGGTATAGCATTACATGGTAAACAAGATTTAGCATCACATGATTTCCTTCTATAGCCATTATTATCCTTTTTGATCCTGTCACTTCTTCTTAACTCTGTTTCCACCATAGGTTCTTTCTCACTCCTTTTCCTTGAGATGGCCTCTCCAAGTGGCAGGACTTTATTTGGGGACACCTACTGAAGAGGACTACTTGCCCCAGTGGAAGAATGAACAGCAGGACTAATACCTTCATTTTCCTTGCCCAGAGCCAGGATGAAATCCTTACATGTAGGTGCTGGAATATCTATTTTGAAATTTGGGGTAGCTCCTTGGGTTGCTGGTGCAAAGTGTTGTATCCATAAATCTAGCCCTTCTTTAGGGTTTGCTTCAGATGAGGAACCAATGTGAGGGATTGGAACATCAGCCTTGCCCTTGATATTTGGAATATGAACTTGATGTGAAGGAATAGAATCTGCAACAATATCACTGCCAGCAACATCCAATAGCACTGCACTATTATCAGTGTGAGGAGCTTCCTTTAAATTTTCAGGCTGCTTGTCTAAGTGCACAGTGGGCAAAGAAGTGCCAGAAGCTTCAATATATCTGATAGTAGAGGGCATGTCTGAAGTGGGAACAGGCTGCAGGTTTGGTTGAGCTACAACAACCACTTGCTACAGAATTTGTTGTTCTTCAGCAACCACATTGAGGGTCAGTTTAGCATGCTGCATGATCACATTCTGTGGCTGATCAGCATTTGGCTGCATCACCTGTACACCATCCTCTTCTCCAAATGCATTATAAGCCAAGGCAATGTTAAGGATCCCCTGACCAATTGGAGGGACCTGAACACCTTGGTTGACCTCTTCACTGGCAGAGTGGGTCAATGAAAGGAAACCATCAGATCGAGATACAGTAGTAGTAATGCTACTGTTTGGTGCCCCATCTTCTGCCAGAGCTGGAATTTCAACTTGAGGATGCTGAGGAAGGACAAGAGATGGTTGTGGGAAAGCCCAGTGATCCTCTTGCTCTGCTTGTTCTTCCCAATCATCCCAGTCTTCATTAGGACCTTGAATATTGTGAATAGGCAGTGGTTGAAAACCTGGGAAATCATTAGCATGCTGGGGCACTGGGTGTGGGTCTACACCCTCAGGTGGAAAAGGGTCCTCATTTGCAGGCCCACCACCCAACATTTCCTCAAGAAGAACTTCAACAGAGCAGGTCCAGGATTCCTCCTCAAATTGTTCTCCTTCATACCATCTTATACTTTTAGGGATATCACCAAGCTCTATGACTCTAGCTTTGACCAAGATCTTCCCCTTCAGGGCATCTTCTTTCTCCCATCTAATGATCTTGCCCCACTTCGAAATCGCAGAGGCTATATCCTTAGTGTTACAGAAATCAAAGGGGACCCCCACAAACAGCAACCAACAAGTTCTATTGAAATGAACCCGGCGCCAATTCCTTCCTTGATTGTGCTTCATAAAAGAAATAAAAACATCGCCAAATGCATGCGGGCCCTGCTGAATGAGCCTATCTCTATCTCTGACATGCGTGAACTTGACATAAGCTTCCCCAAAAGGACATGGCTGGATTTCTCTAAAACCTACTTGCGCAACTCCCTGAAGAAACTCTTCAAGAACTTCATGCACATATGGGAAAAATACCTCATCTGGATGCGGGTGGATACTGGAAATCGCCCACTCTTCGTGCCTTCTTGGGCGATAAGGAATAATCGTGCGAGAAACCCCATTGCGGCCTTCAATCACCTGAATCTGAAAGCCATGTGGAATGAATGGTTGAGGGTCAATGGGGATATTGGCCATCGATGCCGACTCCAGCAAGGAAGCAACTAGTGCCCTGTCTGACAGCGGCAGCGGCAGCGAACCTGTCGAGGCAGAAGCAGAGTTGGTAGCAGAGAAGGAAAGTGAAGTGGAAGGCGAGGAGGCAAGTGACGGTCTCAGCTGGAAGTTTGGGAAAAAATCCTTGACCAACTCCTTAAATGAAGGCACCTGCCGAATCTGTGCCGCTGGCCCAATACGTCGAAACCAAGATTCCACCTCTCCTTCGGCCCAAGCCTCAGCAGGTGGGCTCGGGAAAGAAGTAAACGGAATAAATGGCCAAAGCCCAGGAAGGTTCGGAGCGGTGCATCTGGAGCGTGATCTCGAGCTCCAAGTTGGCTATTTCATCGGAGATCACCAGTTCGAGGATGCGACAGCCGTGTTCCTCTAGTGCGCCCAGGTGGACACCTGGCGGTCGAGCCTACGGACCAGCGCGTTGGCATCCAGAAGGCCGCGGACAAAGGCGAACGGCGTCACCCATGGGAACAGCGCGGTGGGCATCCGATGCAAGTATGGCGCGACCGGCCTTTCGTGCAAGTACGACGCTGATGGCCTCTACCCACTCCTGGCGAGGAATGGGGGTACAGATGGGACGTGTACCCTGCTACGACGCCATGTCGACAGCAGGCAAGCACCGATGGATCCGCTCTTGCTGTGCGGCGCACCACGCCTCTCGCTCTACGGTGCTCCAATGATCTCACCGTGCGGCGAGCAGCAGCCTATCAGTGCGGACGCACCTAGCTTTCTCTGCGGTGCGCCATCGATCATGTTGTGCGGCGAGCTACAGCCTGTCAGTGCTGACATGCCTATCTTGATGCACGTCGCTCAAGCGCCATGCGTGAAAGGTCTCCTCAACCATGGCGATGACGTACATCACAGTGTCGTCCATCGCGTTGCCGGGGAGAGCCTTGGCCTTGATTGTCCATGGACCCTGCTTGTTTTCCTCATCGACGAGGTTGATGGCAGAGGTAGCGCTTTGGTGGGTTGGCATGCTTGGAAAAGGTGGATGTGCTACAGGCTACGCTTGTCGCCTCCGTGCGTCGCGCGCCGCCTTGGTTTATGCACAATATCGCTGGGTGGCGGGAAACGGTGGCGTGTTCATAAACTCTATCAATTAATGGAAACTTAGCATGGAAGGAACATCGAGCTAGCACAAGAAGTAGATGATGATCAGATGAGCACGGACCACACTAGGGAACCCGTCGGTGATGAATTCATCAATCAAAAATGGTTGAATACTAGCAAGCGTTTGCCCACAACACACATGGCTTATTCCATCACAAATAGGTCGGATGGATCAACTCTATGCCATGTATCACACATTGTTAAAAAGTAATGCGATAGACCTTCTTTAACATGTGTTGAAAAATAAAAAATAAATAAAAAACAAGGACCTCGACGTTAAATTAACTCATGGGATGCGTCATATCAGTCATTTAATTTGACAAATATGACCCATCCCATCAGTTAATTTAACATCAACACAACTTCCCATCCAGTCACCCATTTGATGGCTGCTCCAGCCTGAGCACTCTTAACTTGAGAGTTCTCTTACATGAGCTACTGGTGGAATAGCTAGTCCTTGCTGATATAGGATGCCACATCACATCCTTATGGCGTATCTGGATGACCGCCCATCCCCGAATGGCCAACAAATTTTGTGTAGACAGAGCATATGATATACATATTATTATCAGCAACTGTTTGTGTTATTATCGGTCTTCACACACATTTCTGATTACAGACATGTTTTCCGCATATCACACAGATCTTGTTATATTGAACCGTTTCTGTTCTCTCGTCTCAACACAAACTGTTCATCCGAGTGAGCCACATGCCGTATATCGCATACACCTTGATCTGGCTGGCCGTTTCTTTTGTGTTGCCTAATCACAAATAGTTCATCCGAGTGAACTATATGTTTTACATCGCACACACCTTCATCTAGTTGCCGTTTCTTTTGTGTTGCCTATTCACAAACAATTCATCCGAGTGAACCTTATGCAGTATATCGCACACACCTTCATCTAGCTGCCCGTTTCTTTTGTTCCTCCTCATCACGAACAATTAATTGAACTGAACCGTATGCCCTGCATCGCACACACAACTAAAATCTGAACCGTGTTTGATGCATCCTCCATCGCAAATGTTTTGCACCTTTTTTGACGGGTTTTTTACACCACTGTTTGCGATTATTGCATCACACACAGTTTCGTCGAAGGGTCTCTAATCGTAGTGTCACATTAGCAACTTCTTGCAGTAGTGTGCATTAGATATTTCGATGATATGTATGTTGTGATTCCCTTAGTGGTGTCATGTAAATGTGGACTACATGGAACTTTACCATATTTGGGCCTAAGGGGATGCATTGTGGAGTAGTTATTACATGATGGGTTGCTAGAGTGACAGAAGTTTAAACCATAGTTTATGTGCTACTTCTTAAGGGACCGATTTGGATCCAAATGTTTAACGCAATGGTTATATTTTATCTTAATAGTTTTCTCATTATTGCGGATTCTTGCGAGGGTTTTAATCATAAGTAGGAGGTTGTTCAAGTAAGAATAGCACCTAAGCACCGGTCCACCCACATATGAAATTATCAAAGTAACGAACATGAATCAAATCAACATGATGAAAGTGACAAGATGACATTCCCGTGTACCCTCAAGAACGCTTTGCTTATTATAAGAGAGTGTTTTCCTATCCTTTGCCACAAAAGGATTGGGATACCTCCATGCACTTTATTTACCGTTACCGTTACTTGTCCATTACAAATCATGTTGCTATCAAACTACCTATTACCGCTTATTTCAATGTTTGCAGAAATTATCTTGCTGAAAACCACTTGTCATTTCCTTCTGCCCCTCGTTGAGTTCGACAATCTTGCTTATTGAAAGGACTACGATTGACCCCCTATACTTGTGGGTCATCAATACTCCTTTGTGTCAACATTGCCAGGGAGTGAAGCACTCTTGGTAAAGAAAAAATATTGTTACATGCTAAAATTTATTGTCACTCGCTACGATGGAAAACCATCCATTGAGGGGTTTGTTCGGGGTATCTCCACCTCAACCGGAACCACAATTAGTTGCCCATCACCCTACTACACCTACTAAAAATATTGGTTACGAAATTGCTTCAGTTTTGATAGAACAAGTGCTAGCTAATCCTTATGAAGGAGATGTAACTTAACGTCCTGATATGCACATGGTATATGTGGATGAAATTCATGGATTATTTAAGCTTCTGGGTTTATCTGGAGATGAATCTAAGAAGAAGGTTTTCCCTTTATCTTTGAAGGTAAAAGCATTGGCATGGTATAGGCTATGCGATGGTATTGAATCTTGGAACTGGAATCAATTGAAATTGGAATTTCACCAAAAAAATATCCTATGCGTCTAGTTCACCGCGATCGGAATTATATATATAATTTTTGCCCTCGTGGAGGAGAAAGTATCGCTCTAGCTTGTGGGAGGCTTAAGTTAATTTTATATTCATGCCCCAATCATGAGCTCTCTATAGAAATTATCATTCAGAATTTTTATGCTCGGCTTTCTCATGATGATCAATCCATGCTCGATACTTCTTGTACTGGTTCCTTTATGAAGAAGACTATTGAATTCAGGGGTGATCTTTTAGAAAGAATTAAACGCAACTCTGAAGATTGGGAACTCAACGAAGGTAAAGAGTGAGGTATTAAGCTTGAATTTGATTGTGTTAAATCTATTATGTATATCGATGCATTTCACAAGTTTAGCACTAAATACGGACTTGACTCTGAGATAGTAGCCTCCTTTTGTGAATCATTTGCTATTCATGTTGATGTCCCTAAGGAGAAGTGGTTTAAATATCATCCACCTATTAAATAAGAAATTGAAGAACCGGTTAAAGCTCAAGATGAAACTATTATTTACAATGTTGATCCAGTTGTGTCTACTGCTTACATTGAAAACCACCTTTCCATGTGAGGATAAAGGAACATGCTAAGGTTTCAACTCTGGTTCGCAAAAGTAATATCAAAGCACCTAGACCTTGAGAACAAATCAAAGTAGAACCTAGTGCTGTTATGGTTAAAGACCTCCTGGTAGAAAATATTGATGGGCATGTTATTTACTTTTGTGATGAAGCTGCTAGAATTGCCACACCCGATGAAAAAGATAAACATAGAACTATTGTTGGCATGCCTGTTGTCTTAGCTAAAATAGGAGATCACTGTTTTCATGATTTACGTGACTTGGGTGCTAGTGTGTGTGCTACTCCTTTTAGCTTATGTCAAGAAATTATGAATGATATAGCACCCATCGAAATACAAGATATAGATATTACTATTAAACTTGCTAATAGAGACACCATCACACCACTTGGGATTACTAGAGATGTTGAAGTCTTGTGTGGGAAAATAAAATATTGTCAGGACCATGATTCCAAGTCACATCGATCTAGCCGGTAACACCTCATATCACTTTGCGGCCTCACGCACGGTATTCCCACGGGTGTCGGCTTACCATGGCCCAGGACCTTTTGCGCCTTTCGGCTCACGTATACGATAGTGTCGCTAGCATCCATATGGAAGAGAACCTGGGCCGACATGACTAGTCGTGAACAAAAAGTGGCACTAACTTACGGGGACAGGCATACATGAATCAACATCGAGCATGTTGCTCAGCAGCGTGTGAATCCGGGTTGTAGCACTAGGCTAACATGACTCCTATGAACCGGGCTGTAGCAGGCTAGGAAGGACTCCGGGTGTCACCGCGTGACATTTCCCCGAAAGGACAGACACATGAACGATGTGAATCACATGCCGGCCAGTCAAGTGTCCTGAGCAGTAGTGCTGGGCTAGCAGGACTCTGGTGAACCGGGCTGTAGTGGACTACTATGGCTCATGGAAGCACTAGACTACATTTACCCATAAGAGAGGCTGCCAAGGATAAACAACTAGATTATTGGATCCCACACATACCAAGCATTTCAATCATACACACAATATGCTCGATATGTGTAAATACAACATGGCATCACAACATAACTCTACGACTCAAGTATTTATTCATTAGGCTCCGAAGAGCCAGATATTACAAACATAGGTCTCATGACCCAACATTCAGAGCATACAAGTCAAAGAACACGCGGAAGCTTAACATGTCTGAGTACAGACATCTACAAATGAAAAAGGCTGAGAAGCCCGACTATCTACAAGATCCTGCCGAGGGCACAAGATCGTAGTTGAGGTATCAAGCTAAACGTCGAAGTCCACGTGGAACTACCAGCGAGACTGAAGTCTCTCTGCAAAACATAAATTAAGCAAACGTGAGTACAAATGTACTCAGCAAGACTTACATCAGAACTAACTACATATGCATCATTATCAACGAAGGGATGGTGGAGTTTAACTGCAGCAAGCCAGCTTTGACTCGGTGGCTATCCTGAACTACGACTGCAAGTAACTCTTTTGAGGTGGCGCACACGAGTCCACATATTCACCATACCAAATACAACATTATGGATCCGCTCCCATCTCCCTACGAGAACGCCATCCATAGCACTCACGCTTATCTTGCACATTTTAGAGTATCCACTTTCACTTGTCTATGAACTATGCAAGGGGTCCAAGTTTCCATATCCGAGGAATCTGGCTATTCGAATAGATAATGATAACCCTGCAGGGGTGTACTTCTTCACACACGCTCTCGCCACTTACCACCATGTACACATCGTGTATCTCGGCAACCTTCAAGCGGAAGCCTGGCGAGGGAGTCGGCCACGACCTGACTAACCAACAAGTCTCTAGTCCATGTTTATCGCCTATTCGGGTTCCATCCGCAAGGAGATCCGGCCGGGGTGTCGCTCACGGCCCCAAACGATGTGAGCAGGGTTCCCAAGCCCACCATCCGGGTGCCACTTGGTACACCGTGCCACTGTGCCTAGTCTGTCCCAAGCCCACCTGTACTGGGTGCCACTTGCTAGACTACTAACACTACCTACAAACACCAGAAACTAGTTGCAACTCCTAGACAGAGATAAGGTTGATTAATAAGTCGAGAGGGGCACTTAAGCATTCCAATGCGTGGTAGTAGCTGTTCATGGATCACAAACACAGAACTCAGTTCCTGAGGACGGCTGCAATGAGACAACCCACCATGTACTCCTACATGACCTCTCACAGCTACCTTTACCAAATCGTGTTCACACACTTAGCTCTCAACGGTAGGACATGCTCACCACATTCCAATTCATCCTCGATGAATCAGACCTGACTCAACTCTAAGCAGTAGTAGGCATGAAAGACAAACATGAATGAGTAGGCACATCAGGACTCAAACAACTCCTACTCATGCTAGTGGGTTTAATCTATTTAGTGTGGCAATGACAGGTCATGCAGAGGAAAGGGGTTCAGCTACCGCAGCATGTAACAGTTGAAATGTTGTTGTCCTAATGCAGTAAAAGGAGCAGGAGCGAGCGAGTGGTTTTGTATCGGAATGAACAAGGGGTTTTTGCTTGCATGGCACTTCTGAAGATATTATAACTCTTCATCGGTGTCATCGATTGTATCGCCGAAACATACATCTACTGAGGGGGGAACAACCACCGGCAAACAAGAGGGAAAACAATCAATGCAATGCACAATCATATGAATGATATGTCATATTAAAGTATTGAATTGACCTAGTGCAACAGTTAGTCATGTTCATTGAAGTGGAATTCAAACCTATAGCAAATTCCAACTCCAAAACTAATTACCATTTATTCCGTAATCATGAATTGTCCTATTCAGTAAGGTTAACTTGTTCAAACATGCATGAAAATGCCATATTCAGATTCTTTGGATTTTTCTTATCATTTTTCATATATAATTTATCTTATTTGGAGTTACGGTTGAATTTCTATGATTTTTCAAAGTTTGCAACATTTTCTGAAATTTCCAAATCATTTTTGAATTAGAAATATTCCAGAAAATGCTTACTACATTAGCATGACATCAGGCTAACATCAGCAGGTCAGCTGACCGGTCCAGGTCAAACCTGACATTTGGGGTCCACACATCAGTGGCACAGAGCTGGCTAGTGTCACAGACAGGTGGGCCTAGTCAACAGCCACGTTAGCACGGTCAACTCTGGCGTGTGGGTCCCTCCGGATTTTAAACTAATCTAAACAGAAACAAAATAGGGGTTAATTAGGACGTGGGCCCATGTGTCAGTGAGCATGTGGGTTAGTTAGTGGCCTGATTAGCCGCTAATGACGGGCCACGTCATCTCACAAGAGTTCAGCGCCGACGAGCACACAGACACGGCGGCGTCCACCCTAGCGGCCACGGCAACGGCAACTGAGGGCACCAAGGGGTTGCCCTTGCCCGTGCGCATCTAGCGGAGGCAGCAGCAGGTTGCGAGGCCACCGGAATCAACGACGGTGATGGCAAAAGCGGCGGCCAGAGCTCGGTGGTTGCGGCTAGGAGGGCTAGAGCTCGCGGGCGAGGGAGCTGAGCAACGCAGACGCATCTACGCAGCACGTGGAAGAAGTCTGCGAGCTTGGTTTGGTCATCAGGGCTTGCTAGCGACAGCAGGGACGAGCACGGCGGCGAGGAGCTCTCGGCCATGGCGGGGCTACGGCGTAAAGGGCGGGCGCTACCAGGGGAGAAGGGGGAGATGACGGCGGGGCTCACAGAGATTCGAACAGCGCCGTCGTTGAGCTCGGGGAGGCACTGGACGACGCAGGTCGACGGGCGAAGTCCGGCGGCAGATGCGGCGGTGACGAGCTCGGAGGTGTTGTCACAGGGAGTCCGGCATGTGACCTTCGTCTTGGTGAGGCGGTGCTCGACGGCGGACCAGTGGGACACGGCAACGGGGCTCGGCGTGGGCAGTAGCTATGGCGACGGTGAGCGGCGGCGACGAGCTTCGCTCGGTGGTGCTCGGGAAAGGGGGGACACACAAGGGATAGGCATGGGAGAGAGGGGGACGATGACCAGGGGGTTGCGGGCGTCTCCGTGGCGCTCGAGTTAGGACGGGGGAGGCAGCAGGAGGTGGAAGCAGGAGGTGGCTTCACCTCCTGTGCGTGCGCCACGCTGTCATCCTCCTGTCAAGGAAGGAGACGACTGATGCCTGGCTCGGGTGGGCTGGGCCGTGCTGGGCCATGTCAGGTGAGCGCCAGGTAAGCCGTATCTCTCTCCTTTTTCTTTTATTTCTAGTTTCTATTTTCTGACATTTGTTTCTGATTTAGTAAAATACTAAATCAATTTTAAACTTCATGAAAATAATTGTGTCAACTAAGTGGACTTATACAAAGCCACACAACAATTTTCAGAATTATTGAACATATATTTATATATATAACAAATATAAATCAATTCAAATAGTTATTGAATTAATTCCAAATGCCCAAAATAAATATTTTTGAGACTCCGAAAATATTGGTTTGAGTTTTACCTCTTGCCAATATTTTTATAGCTTGACAGGAACATTTTCTTGGGTTTATTTGAAACAATTTTTAATGTTGATCATTTTTGTAAAAGACTTCTGAGGCTTTCCAATTTCCCCAATTCAACTTTCAATAAAATTTAAACATGATGCAACAAGATCAAGCAAGGACAACAGGGGCTGAGCTAGGGCTGTGATAACTCACCCCACTAAACAAGAATCTCGTCTCAAGATTCAAGACGTGAGGTAAGAAGACAGAGGGGACACAAAGCCGACATGACCTTCATGATCCAATTGCCCTTCTCGGAGATGGTGATTCATTGCTCCAATTGATCTTGACATCTTTGCTATCGAGATCTTCATCCAACATGATGATGCCGGAAAGAGACTACCGAAATCGATCTTCTCAAAGATCGAACAACTCACGGTCAACTTATGGGGTGAGATGTAGGAAAATCTCTCGAGCTGAGACACAAAACACATATCGAGATGGGAGGAAAGAAACATAAGACAAGGTTTCAATTTGGCAGGCTACAATTCCACACTTGACAAAGATGGAGCATGAATTTCAAAGTAGCAAGGAGATAAATTACCTTGATTCCATAACGTGACACCTTAGGGAGGGTGACTCGTTGGATTATTCCCTTAAGTGGCAAAACGGATTACTTTTGATACGTAGATCATTGAAACTCTCTATACCAGCCTAAGGAAATTCACCAACAATCGTTTGGTGGAGTAAGAAGGGATGGCATACCCACACTAGAATAGATGATGTGGACTACCTTGTTGAGGACAACGCAAGGGACGATTTTGCTTGCGCGTGTTCTCAAGAACTTGAGCATTTCCATATTCATCAAGGTTCTACCAACATCCGAGTCGAGGATCCTGGCACCACATCTTACTACCTTGACGAATAGTGATGGACAATGCAGATGCATAGAAAGACAACCCTTTCTCATGTTTCACCTCGGCGAGGCGAAGGGAATGAAATCTGGATGATCGACCGAGAGACATTTAGCACTCCGCTTCTAATGTTCTCCCTGATGTACTGGTTAGCATGGTCATGCTTTAAAGCATCAACATAGCCATCAAGTAGTGGTAGGACTTCGGAATACAATAGATCCATAAGGAACAACTTCTGGAGTAAATCCTATGAAATCCTTATGGGGAGGTGGCCAACTTCCTCAATCAAGATACTACAATAATAGGTCTTCTGGCTGGGTGTGTTGGCCACGACATCCACTTTACCGGTTATAGGGAGACCAATATTATAGTTCTTGGAGTGTGTTCCAACCATCATATCTACCTGAGATTCAGATCTAGTTGGTGTCAGGATATTTCAGACTCATCAAGTCTAGAAAGAAAAATGAAAGTTTGCAACACAAATCGACGAGATGACGTTGCGAGACTCTCGGGGGAATGAATTACGGTAGTAAGCTCCAAAACATGAGCCGGTTCTCCTACAAGCATGTGAACACGCTGTCCTAGACAAGCATGGTCACCTGGTAGTCTTACAATCAAACACTACCGAGTTTAGGGGGAACCATCAATGAGGATATCGAAGTCCTTGCGTAAGTCTAGCTCTTAAGAAGAAACTTCTTCTCCTTGAACAAATCAATCAGTGGCTTGGTTTGCTAGGGACACATATGGACTGGAGGTAGCGAGCCTATCAAACCATAGAATACTTCACACATGCATGACTAACTTGGGATGACTCCAAACGAAGCAAAACAAGCTTTCTTGAATCCACGGCGGCAACTTGCATCAGATGCACATGAATTAGAGGAAGTCACATATTTCAACCGGACATATGCTTCATGAACGGGACATGAGGGAAATTCTTATAAAGTTTCCAAAACTAGTATAATGTTCAACATGAATCATGGGCGAGACAAAAATGCTGCTGATGGGCTCAACAACAACTCATCGGAATTTCCATATCACTAGACTTCCACCATCATGTGAACATGGTGATAGCATTGGTCAGACCAAAAGATGTAATGGTGTATGCTTGACAACCGCGAGCAAGACAACATTATGAACATCATTGATCCTGATTTGATTTGAGGATAGCCCACACTCAAATCAAAGTTTGGACAAGACAATAGATCCAATAACTTATCACGAGGACCAATTGATGAAGATATCGTCTTTCTTCAACTAACACACACAAACACAAGGATATCCCTTTGGAACGAACTAAGTTAGGCAAGCTTTTATCTTCCAACTCTCCAAGTTGTTGTTTAGCTTAACCGACTAGCTCAGGGGTATCCAACACGGATCCTTGGAGAAGGAGTGGTTTATAAGAAACCAACTTGATCACGAACTCAACATAGCGGTCAGGTGACAACCTGGTAACACTTCCGAGAAGATATTCGGAAATTCACGAACCACCGAAATGTTATTAAGTTTGGGAGCAATCTTGCTTTCGAGGCAAGATGATATGATCAAAAGAGCGATGGTTTGACACAATCCTAACTCACAAATCGAAGAGTGCACCGGAACTAAGGACTAGGTAGCAGGATCAGTCCTAGGATGGTGATTCAATAACCAACACGCTAAGGATGAGAATATTGTCCATTAACTACGAAGCAACACAGTTGCAAGGAATATTGATTTCACACATCACAATTCACTTTTTGGCATTCCGGTTACAACAACACGAGGACCGAGGAATGAATGATGACGGTGAGAAGTATCACTGCGTCAAGAGTTCATAAGAGGCGGTGCAATTCTCATGACATTCCTGGCATCAAGAGGGCAATACTTCAGCGTAGAACGGAATCAAAAGCTGGATTGGCATTTGGATCCGTGGAGCACAACTACTTTGACCCAATCCTGGACATGGATGAGGTACTGGAGTTTGTTTCTCCTAGAGATTCTAAAATAGAATGACGGACCACAAGAATAATAGACTTTGATGAACGAATGCAATGATATACCCTCGAGTATCAATTGATAGACGAAGGTCAGAAACAACTAAGGAGGGATACCTCAAGGAACATATGTCTTTCTGAGTTGTGGATGCATAGATTAGTATGTCGAGCAAAGCTCAACATTTCTTCCGGATAACCCATGTAGAAAGGTAGAACTGGAAGATTCACAATGTAGAACGAAGAACTCATCAAGAGCACTCTTATTGTGATCTTTTGGTTCGAAAGAACTTCTGCCATAAGCAGTCCATGGTACTTGGAAGAAGAAAATACCACGGACCTCGAGGACTATCGCAAAGGTTACTAATATTCTAAAGGAACTAGCAAACACTATCAACAGAAGGTAAGTGGAGTGAATCTTTGGTCAGGAACCCAAGAGTAGAATACCTACTACTAAATGGCATCACAGGATGCTTTCAACAACAATGGCCAGAATCATCACACCGGGAATACAAAGCATTGCTAGATTACTAGATGTCTCTCTAAGACACCTAGGGTCATAATAATAGCTCCAACATATATGTCGAGGCAACAGAGTACCTCAACTCATTGGCTAGTGTGCTTATTGTGACCAAAAGGACATCGGGAATGGTGGAAGGATTTTCCAATGCCTTAGATTATTTAGAAATCTGGAATATCTCGAACAGCATAACGGCTGTAAATGCTCGAAAAGATTTGAGACATCTTGCAAAATGGTGGCATAACCACTCAACATCACAATATCAAGGTTCTGAGGCCAGTTATGAACATATGGAAGTAGTAGGAACTGAAGTGAGGCTTGAACTCAACAATCCTAGGCAACTACGGTTTAGTAACACGTCATCCTGAGAGATAGAAGAGAAGCCTAGTTCTTAACCCCTGTAGAAAAGAAAAGGTTGACTCAGATCAGAAGGTCATAAGGTAAAGGAGTAAAAAGAGCCTTACGTTCCCTTCCACAATCAATTCCCCTACATAACTAAAGCATTTCTAGACACAACTTCGACTAGTTGGCTTGATAATCCTACAGGCAGTCAGGCTCTGATACCAAAGCTGTCAGGACCCCGATTCCAAGTCACATCGATCTAGCCGGTAACACCTCATATCAATTTGCGGCCTCACGCACGGTATTCCCACGGGTGCCGCCTTACCATGGCCCAGGACCGTTTGCGCCTTTCGGCTCACATATATGATAGTGTCGCTAGCATCCATATGGAAGAGAACCTGGGACGACATGACTAGTCGTGAACAAAAAGTGGCACTAACTTACGGGGACAGGCATACATGAATCAACATCGAGCATGTCGCTCAGCAGCGTGTGAATCCGGGTTGTAGCACTAGGCTAACATGACTCCTATGAACCAGGCTGTAGCAGGCTAGGAAGGACTCCGGATGTCACCGCGTGACATTTCCCCGAAAGGACAGACACAGGAACGATGTGAATCACATGCCGGCCAGTCAAGTGTCCTGAGCAGTAGTGCTGGGCTAGCAGGACTCCGGTTAACCGGGCTGTAGCGGACTACTATGGCTCATGGAAGCACTAGACTACATTTCCCCATAAGAGAGGCTGCCAAGGATAAACAAATAGATTGTCAGATCCCACACATACCTAGCATTTCAATCATACACACAATATGCTCGATATGTGTAAATACAACATGGCATCACAACATAACTCTACGACTCAAGTATTTATTCATTAGGATCCGAAGAGCCAGATATTACAAACATAGGTCTCATGACCCAAAATTCATAGCATACAAGTCAAAGCACACGCCGAAGCTTAACATGTCTGAGTACAGACATCTACAAATGAAAAAGGCTAAGAAGCCTGACTATCTACAAGATCCTGCCGAGGGCACAAGATCGTAGTTGAGGTATCAAGCTAAACGTCGAAGTCCACGTGGAACTACTAGCGAGACTGAAGTCTCTCTTCAAAACATAAATTAAGCAAACATGAGTACAAATATACTCAGCAAGACTTACATCAGAACTAACTACATATGCATCATTATCAACGAAGGGATGGTGGAGTTTAACTGCAGCACCATACCAAATACACCACTATGGATCCGCTCCCGTCTCCCTACGAGAACGCCATCCATAGCACTCACGCTTATCTTGCGCATTTTAGAGTATCCACTTTCACTTGTCTATGAACTATGCAAGCGGTCCAAGTTTCCATATCCAAGGAATCTGGCTATTCAAATAGATAATGATAACCCTACAGGGGTGTACTTCTTCACACACGCTCTCGCCACTTACCACCATGTACACATCGTGTATCTCGGCAACCTTCAAGTGAAGCCTGGCGAGGGAGTCAGCCACGACCTAACTAACCAACAAGTCTCTAGTCCAGGTTTATCGCCTATTCGGGTTCCATCAGCAAGGAGATCCGGCCGGGGTGTCGCTCACGGCCCCAAACGATGTGAGCAGGGTTCCCAAGCCCACCATTCGGGTGCCACTGGGTACACCGTGCCACTGTTCCTAGTCTGTCCCAAGCCCACCTATACCGGGTGCCACTTGGTAGACTACTAACACTACCTACAAACACCAGAAACTAGTTGCAACTCCTGGACAGAGATCAGGTTGATTAATAAGTTGCAAGGGACACTTAAGCATTCCAATGCATGGTAGCAGTTGTTCATGGATCACAAACACAGAACTCAGTTCCTGAGGACGGCTGCAATGAGACAACCCACCATGTACTCCTACATGGCCTCTCACTTCTAACTTTACCAAATCGTGTTCACACACATAGCTCTCAACGGTAGGACATGTTCACCACATTCCAATTCATCCCCGATGAATCAGACCTGACTCAACTCTAAGCAGTAGCAGGCATGACAAACAAACATGTATGAGTAGGCACATCAGGGCTCAAACAACTCCTACTCATGCTAGTGGGTTTCATCTATTTACTGTGGCAATGACAGGTCATGCAGAGGAAAGGGGTTAAGCTACCGTAGCATGTAACAGTTGAAACGTTGTTGTCCTAATGCAGTAAAAGAGAGCAGGAGCGAGAGAGTGGGATTGTATTGGAATGAACAAGGGGGTTTTGTTTTCCTGGCACTTCTGGAGATAGTATAACTCTTCATCGGTGTCATCGATCATATCGCCGAAACATACGTCTACTGAGGGGGGAACAACCACCGGCAAACAAGAGGGAACACAATCAATGCAATGCACAATCATATGAATGATATGTCATATTAAAGTACTAAATTGACCTAGTACAACAGTTAGTCATGTTCATTGAAGTGGAATTCAAACCTATAGCAAATTCCAACGCCAAAACTAATTACCATTTATTCCATAATCATGAATTATCCTATTCAGTGAGGTTAACTTGTTCAAACATGCATTAAAATGCAATATTCAGATTCTTTGGATTTTTCTAATCATTTTTCATATATAATTTATCTTATTTGGAGTTACAGTTGAATTTCTATGATTTTTCAAAGTTTGCAACATTTTCTGAAATTTCCAAATCATTTTTGAATTAGAAATATTCCAGAGAATGCTTACTGCGTCAGCATGACATCAGGCTGACATCAGCAGGTCAGCTGACCGGTCCAGGTCAAACCTGATGTGTGAGGTCCACACGTCAGTGGCACAGAGCTGGCTAGTGTCACAGACAGGTGGGCCTAGTCAACAGCCACGTCAACGCGGTCAACTCTGGCGTGTGGGTCCCTCCGGATTTTAAACTAATCTAAGCAGAAACAAAACAGGGGTTAATTAGGACGTGGGCCCATGTGTCAGTGAGCATGTGGGTTAGTTAGTGGCCTCATTAGCCGCTAATGACGGGCCACGTCATCTCACCGGAGTTCAGCACCGGCGAGCACACAGACGCGGTGGCGGCCACCCTAGCGACCATGGCAACGGCAACTGAGGGCACCAGGGGGTTTCCCTTGCCCGTGCGCATCTAGCAGAGGCAGCAACAGGTTGCGAGGCCACCGGAATCGACGGCGGTGATGGCAAAAGCGGCTGCTGGAGCTTGGTGGTTGCGCCTGGGAGGACTAGAGCTCGTGGGCGAGGGAGCTAAGCAGCGCAGAGGCATGTACGCAGCACGTGGAAGAAGTCTGCGAGCTTGGTTTGGCGACAGCAGGGACGAGCACGGAGGCGGGGCTACGGCATAGAGGGCGGGCGCGACCATGGGAGAAGGGGGAGATGATGGCGGGGCTCATAGAGATTCGAACGACGCCGTCGTTGACCTCGGGGAGGCACTGGACGACGCAGGTCGACGGGCGAAGTCCGGCGGCAGATGCGGCGGTGACAAGCTCGGAGGCGTCGTCACAGGGAGTCCGGCAATGTGACCTTCGTCTTTGTGAGGCGGTGCTCGACGGCGGACCAGTGGGACACGGCAACGGGGCTCGGCGTGGGCAGTAGCTACAGCGATGGTGAGCGGCGGCGACGAGCTTCGCTAGGTGGTGCTCGGGGAAGGGTGGACAGACGAGGGATAGGCACGGGAGAGAGGGGGAAAGTGACCAGGGGGTTGCTGGCGTCTCCGTGGCGCTCGAGTGAGGACGGGGGAGGCAGCAGGAGGTGGAAGCAGGAGGTGGCTTCGTCTCCTGTGCGTGCGCCACGCCGCCGTCCTCCTAGCAAGGAAGGAGACAACTGGCGCCTGGCTCTTGTGGGCTGGGCCTTGCTGGGCCATGTCAGGTGAGCACCAGGTAAGCCATATATCTCTCCTCTGTCTTTTATTTCTATTTTGTATTTTCTGACATTTGTTTCTAATTTAGTAAAATACTAAATAAATTTTAAACTTCATGAAAATAATTGTGTCAACTAAGTGGACTTATACAAAGCCACACAACAATTTTTAGAATTATTGAACATATATTTATATATATAATAAATATAAATCCAATTCAAATAGTTATTGAATTAATTCCAAATGTCCAAAGTAAATATTTCTGAGACTCCAAAAATATTGGCTTGAGTTTTACCTCTTGCCAATATTTTTATAGCTTGACAGGAACATTTTCTTGGGTTTATTTGAAACAATTTTTAATGTTGATCATTTTTGTAAAAGACTTCTGAGGCTTTCCACTTTCCCCAATTCAACTTTCAATAAAATTTAAACATGATGCAACAAGATCAAGCAAGGACAACAGGGGCTGAGCTAGGGCTGTGACAAATATTCTATTGATTTTCTAGTTCTTAGTTCCCCACAAGATGACTTTTGTCCTGTTATCTTTGGTGGACCTTTCTTGAACATTGTCAATGCCACTATAGATTGTCACAAACAAACTGGCAGTGTTACCTTTGGTGATGAGTCTCATGAATTTAATTTATCTAAGTTTAGTAGACAACCTCATAAGAAAGAATTACCTAATAAAGATGAAATAATTGGTCTTGGTTCTATTGTCATGCCTCCTACTGATCCACTAGCACAATGTTTGCTCGACCATGAAAATGATATGAACTTGCACTACTAGGAAAAGGGCTATAGATGAAATTGACACTAATGGCGCACCAGATAAGTGGTGCGCCACTACTATATACTAATGGCGCACCATGTGGTGATGCACCATTAGTGTGGAAGACACTAATGGCGTACCAGGCAGAAGGTGCGCCACAAGTAACAATTTTTTTTCATTTTTCCAAACATACTAATGGCGCATCCGGGCAAAAGTGTGCCATTAGTAGTTCTAACTAGTAATGGCACACCAGCCATAGAGTGCGCCACTATTGTATTTTTTTATTCTGTTTTTTGCAAAACTACTAATGACGCACCATTGCAAAGTGCGCCATTACTAGTTTAAACTAGTAATGGTGCACTCTGCCACGGTGCGCCATTAGTATATATATATATATATATATATATATATATATATATATATATATATATATATATATATATATATATACTTTTTTGCAAAACTATGGCACACGGCCAGCAGGTGCACCATTAGTATGTTGGGTTACTAATGGCGCATGGATGTATGGTGCGCCATTAGTATTTTGGACAGCCACACCTACACACTCACTTTCCCCACTTCATTCCCTCCACCTCCTTCTCCAAGCTTGTCGGCTGCCTCCTCCTCCTCACCTCATTTGCACCATAGATTCATCAAAATTAAGTGGTGAAATTACCTTTTTTGATAGGTAAGTAAGGGGAAAGCTATCTTCATGTTGTAGATCTACTTTTTTTCTCCCTAGCTCGCTCCAACAACGTGCACATGCACTTTTTGTGGCCTAGCTAGATCTATGTATGTTTGTGGTGTTGCATATGTTTGTGGTGTTGCATATATGTTTGTGTTTGAAGGTACCAGTATTTGAAATGCGATAGTTTCCAATATTTTGCCGAAATGATGATTCATTTCCGTTTCGGCAATAATATTGGCACTATGCATTCTTTTTGGTCCTATTTTTACAGAAAGTCATGCCAACTTTTTTCTTGGTTCTAAAATATGTTTTGCTCTACCCCGCAGGCGACCATGGTCCGCATGATGACCGAAGGCATCGTGAATATGTTTTTGAGCTCCTTGAAGGCCGATATGCTTCAAAAGAACGAGGCGGAGATAAGATGTCCGTGTCGAAGATGCATGCTGAAGAGCCTTATTGCGGACCCGGATTCCGGGAAGGTGCGGGACCACCTGCTCTTGCGTGGTTTCATGGATGGCTATCGGTGGCAAGGTGATGAAGATGACTATGAAGTCGTCCATGGGGGCCGGGCACGAAATGAGGAAGGGCAGCAAGACAACCACCGCGGCTCGGGCGGGCGAGAAGACGAAGAATCTCCAGGACATGATCACGACGGTGATGCTGTACACAGTCATCATGTAGAAGATACTGGACATGATGATGAGGAAGATGGCAGAGCAGACGAAGGGCATGATCATGAAGATGAAGATGCCGGTGGAGCAGATGATGATGGACCATCGATGGGCTGGGTGCACGACCCTCATATTCAAGAGCTGCTTCTCAAGCAGACAGATAACGCAAGAGCTGCCGCCCGAGAGAAAGCCAAGCTAGATCAACTGGAGATAGACGCGGTTACTCCATTGTATGAAGGATGCAGACCCGAGGATACCCGCCTGAAAGTAACGCTCATGGCTTTGGAGATGAAGGTAAAACACAAAATGACCGACGCATGGTTCGACGAGAACATGTCATTCTGGCACGAACGTCTTCCCAAGGGGAACAAGTGCCCGACCAGTTTCGAGGAGGCGAAGAAAGTCGTGTGTCCTCTGGATTTACCGCACGTGAAATACCATGTGTGCATGAACAATTGCATCATTTATCGGTGCGAGCACGTGGAGTCTACCATATGTCCGATGTGCGGCGTCACTCGATACAAGAAGAGGAAGAAAGCTCCTCGAAAAGTTGTGTGGTACTTTCCGATCACTCCTCGTTTGCAGCAGTATTTCACGGACCCTAAGGTAGCAAAGCTCCTGCGTTGGCACGCGGATAGGGAGGAGAAGAAGCGAGAAGATGATGCAAATGATCCGGAGATAAATAAAAAAGACAAGATGGCTGAGTCACCCTAAGGATGGGAGCCAGTGGCAAGCGTTGAACTTCGAACACCAAGAATTTGGGAAGGATCCAAGGAACATCGTGCTGGGTGCGAGCACCGATGGAGTCAATCCGTTTGGCAGCCAGAGAAGCACACATAGCACCTGCCCTGTGTTTGTGTGGATGTACAACCTTCCCCCCTGGTTGTGCATGAAGAGGAAGTACATTCACATGAGTATGCTAATTGAAGGGCCGAAACAACCAGGGAACGACATCAATCTGTATCTGGGGCTGCTGAAAGAGGAGTTAGACACGCTGTGGAAAACGCCAGCCAATACGTGGGACGCCGCAGAGAAAGAATATTTCCCTATGAGAGCCGCACTGCTCACGACGGTGCACGACTTTCTCGGTTACGGATATCTCGCGGGACAGGTGGTCCACGGATTTTCTGGATGCGTCAGGTGCATGGATGACACAACGTATCGCCGGCTACATAGATATCCCGGGTCTTCAAAAACCGTGTTCATGGGACATCGAAGGTGGCTTCGTGGCGATGACCCGTGGAGGAAACGCAAGGATCTATTCGATGGTGAAACCGAACCCCGAAGACGCCGACGTACAAGGAGCGGCAAGGAAATAGATGGGCTGTTGAAAAATTGGAAAGATTGCCCACTGCCGTGAAAGAAGGAAAAGGCGCCAGAGCCGGGAAAGAAGCGAAAGGCTCCAGAGCCGCTACTGAAGGTATGGAAAACGAGGTCTGTTTTCTAGGACTTGCCGTACTGGAAGATCCACCTTGTGCCTCATAGCCTTGATGCCATGCATATCACGAAGAACGCGTGCGAGAGTCTGCTTGGTACCCTGCTCAACATGCCAGAGGGGACCAAAGATGGGCCGAAAGCAAGGGAAGACTTGAAATCAATGGGCATCAGGCAGGAGCTTCACGCTAATGATGATGATGATGATGATGATGATGATGATGATGATGAGGCAAAGCAGGACACAGAAAGTCGTCGCAAAGGCAAAAAGGCCAAGAAGACCGGAAATGACTACCCTCCCGCGTGCTTCACTCTAAGTCAGGAGGAGATCGAGCAGTTTTTCACCTGCCTCGTAGGAGTAAAACTTATTTACGGTTACGCGGGGAAGATAAGCAGATACCTAGACCCAACGAAGCTGAAGTTCAGCGGGATGAAGTCTCATGACTGTCACATGCTGATGACGCAGATACTTCCAGTTGCAATCCGTGGGATCATGGAGGCGCACGTCCGTGAAACGCTATTTGGCCTATGCAACTTTTTTGACGTCATCTCTCGGAAGTCGGTTGATGTGAGGCAACTTAGAAGGCTATAGGAAGAGATCGTGGTGATACTATGCGAGCTTGAGATATACTTCCCGCCCGCATTCTTCAACGTTATGGTGCAACTGCTGGTCCATATCGTGGAGGATATCATCCAACTCGGGCCGACGTTCCTTCCACTCTCCTGCACTTCGTGGGCGGCGAGTTGGTCGATGTCGCCAAGGGCAGAATCATTCAACCGGGCAACCCCGTGTTCCACGGTAATCCGATGCCACCCACAGTGTATAGGCTTGAAGTGGTTCGGGTGCTTCTAGGCTGCGACGAGCTGTTACCTCCGATTCGACCCGCTGGGGCCGACGGAGAAGATGAGATGACCCTCAGCGCCTGCGTAAGCTGGCCCCTGCTTTGGCCGAAGAGCCAGATTTGTTTGGGGGCAGGGGACACCACCCCACAGACAAGACCGCCAGCCGTGCCGGCGCCTAGCCATGGCAAGAACGCCGCAACACTACCGGACATGCTGGACATCCCTATGGCACAGGATCTGGACATGCATATGGCACAGGATCTGGACGACGACGACAACGACGACGGTACATTTACCAACGTCGATAAGTACTTTGCCTAACATCGGTACAGTGACGAGTTCTGCGGGCCTCCTTCTCAAGAACCCAACGAAGACGACCGCGATCTAGCTGGTACGGCGGAGAAACCCAGTTGCAACAGGCGTCGTCTGGCGTTCAGTTCTCAGGAGACACCTCCAGCTGCCGCCTTCACCGAGCCTCCGGGTGCCAAATATTATCAGCCCCTACATGCTCAAGAAGGCGGTCTGTGAGCAGAACTCGGTCCCATTACAGCAGATCAAGAAGAAGAGCCGGAAATGGAAGACTAAAAAGGGCGCCGGTGCGAGCTAGCCGGCACCGAGTACGATCCGTTCTCAGGACGGGCCACCTTCACCTAAGGATATCTCGAGGAGGGTGCATGTGGCGGGTAGGGTGATGCTACCGACAAATATGCTCAATGCTGCAACCGGTGCTATGCGGAGTCTAGACGACAGTGTTCTTTCTTTGGAGAAGCGGCGTCTCAGAGAGAATGATGTGGCATACCCGGTTTTCGTGGCCAAGGTGCCAGAGGGCAAGGGCTTTGTGGATGGCGACATCGGGGGTACGATCGTCCTGCGGTTTGATGACATCTTTGCTATGTTTAACCTTCATCCGCTGCACTACACCTTCGTTCGGCTGTTTTCGCTGAGTATGGAGATGCGGATCATTAGAGACAAGACCCCGGACATCGTGATAGTCTACCCCTTCTACATGCGTGCCAAGCTCTTGAGGAGCGCTGGGGACCGCCAAGTCGCGAGTTCACACCTCAAAGGCGTCATTCTGGCAAACCCAGATAAGGATAACTTCCTTGTGGCTTACTTTCCCGAGTAAGTCATCCCTTAACCGCCCCGTAACATATGATTTCTTAGATTTCGATCATTCTTTTTTTTCTAACATTCCGTGTTCTGTGCAGTGACACACATTGCACACTCATCCTCTTAAGCCCGAAATATTCCATGGCCACGTATTTCGACCCGAACCGTGACTCCAAGATAGACTACACAAATATCAAGAAAGTTCTTGATGATGTTCTCCCCGGCTACGCCAAATCTGGAGGCACCTTCACCAGGGCAGTTCATAAGTACGGCAAGCACGTTTTCACCCACAATACGACGTTCTGCTGCGTAAAGCAGCTGCCTGGCGGTCAGAAGGATGCCTACTACGCCCTCCATCACATGCAGGCGATCGCAAGGGACCTTCATCACCTTCTGCTACCAAATAATCTCAAAGATTGGGCCGCGATCTTGTCGGCAATCTAGGACGCGGACATCAGACAAGAATTCTTTCGCATCCAGTCGGAGTTTGCGGACATCATCCATCAAGATGTCCTTCATACCTCGGGGTAGTTCTTCCTCAGATATCAACCGTCGAATAGTGAGATAGACGGAACTCTACAAATGCAGGCTGACAACGCCCGCAATTTCATGACCATCATGACAGACGGCGGCTTCATCCATGCTCCTGTCCCATGAGTCCAGTTGAAAGTAGTGATGTGTAGTTCTGAAACATTGATTGGCTCATATTGTAATTAAACTTTAATGAATTGTATGTCTCTTTGGTTTGGACAGTCGTTCAACTTAGATGTAATCGATGCTATTTATTAGTGGGACCATGAATCGTGCTATTAATACTTGCTTTTCTCTTCCGATCCTTTTGTTTGCTTATGTATGTATTGTCTGTTGTTTGGCTTGTGCATAGAGATGTCATCGTATGTCGTGTATAAGGGTAAGGTTCCCGGAGTCTACGATGACTGGGAGGAGTGTCGGAGACAGGTTCACCGTTTTAGCGGTAACAGTTACAAAGGGTACACCACTAGGGCGGAGGCGGAATCTAGATGCGCCTGCTATCTAGCGGGAGAGAGGAGGGAGCGTTGGAGGAACCGGATGAAGACCAGTTTCATCGCGATGATGCTCATCGTGATGACCGCAGCTCTCTTCTATGTGATGGTAGTTTAGATGATCGATATCGACTTGTAATGTGAAGACAAACTCGATACTCACAGTCTCGAGACTTGTAATGTTTGATCTTTGTTAGGTCTTTTGAATTCGGAGACTAATATGATGAATTGTACTCGGAGACTAATCTTCTATTGTATTCGACGAATCTGCTATTGCTTTGTGCTGTTGTCTATATTCTATCAAATAATATATTTTGTAACTTGTGCAAAAATCAGAAAAGTAAAAAAAATAAAACCTAATATTCATACTAATGGCGCATCACTACAGAGTGCGCCATTAGTATGCCAAAGTATACGAATGGCGCATCACCCAACAGTGCGCCATTAGTATTCCAAAGCACATGGTTAAATATGGCCCCCTGGGAGGCATACTAATGGCGCATGGTGTTCTATACTAATGGCGCACTACATGGTGCGCCATTAGTATACCAGATACTAATGGAGCACCGGTGGTGCGCCATTAGTAAAAAATACTAGTGGCGTGATACTAATGGCGCACCAGTAGTGCGCCATTAGTAGGCAAAACTGGTGCGCCATTAGTAGCCCTTTTCCTAGTAATGTTGCATGAAGCAAATGAAAATATAAAATATTCTTTGAACAACAGCCACTAGTACGCGTCGGTGCTATACAAACGGTTTTTAACCTCTTTCCGCGATGACAGTTGGAACCGTCGCCAACTGAGTGTGGGCGATAGGGGGGTCCTTCCCACACGACCCAAAAACCGTCGGGGATAGGCCCTTTGGGAACACAGGCTGGGGAAAATGAGTTCATGTGCGATCAGGTGAGTCCTCGAAACCCAATCGTTTCTGTTCGTATGTACATCCCACACAGTGAATCCCAGAAAAACGTTTCCGTTCATATGTACATCACACACATTAAATCCAAGGAATATGTTTCCGTACTTATGTACATCCCACGCAGTCAATCCAGGGAAAATGTTTCCGTTCATATGTACATCCCACATAGTCAATCCAGGGAAAATATTTCCAATCATATGTACATCCCACATAGTTTTATGTGTAGGCTGGTGTCATAGGTGTAAATATCACACACTCTCTACCTTGGTTAACCGTTTGCTTTTATCAACTACATCACACATGTTTTGATGAAGAAAATTGTGTGGCATTGGGCTATCCATCATAAGCGTTTTTACTCCTAGAACTGTTTGCAAACTTCCATGACCCATTTAGTAGGTTTATTAGTTTACAATTAATAATTCTAGTATTACGAAAATTCACATTTCATATCGAACAGTGATTTGCCAATTTCATATCATGCACATAAATATATTTTAACATCACAGTACGATAGCTACCTAAAAACAGCACAGTACAGCATATAGCTACTTCAACTTCATAAGAACATTATTAGAACAATATATTCATTTCCCTAATCGATATCCTCCAGGCTCGTCTTATCCACCTCTTCTTTCAGTTCAGTAAGAACCTGTTTTGCACTGGCCAACTGGGAAAGTATCTCCTCCTTCACCAACACCATCTTAGCAAAGTCTGATTTAAAAAATCTCAGCTCATTCTCGACCTTCCTCTTTTTATCCCGCGTCTTCAAATATTCTTCAGCGTTGACAAAACTTTCTCTAAGCCTACCTCAGTTCTCTTCCTCATACATGCTCTAGAGCTTTGCTAGGCACATCTTCAAAGACTGTGGCCACTCTTGATCAACCCACTCCATGTAAGAACACTTCCGTTCATCCTATTATATTTAAAGCTAGATCAGTAACAATTATAGGGGAAATGGGTTTATAGCAACATAGAAAATCACCAATAATTATTTTGAAAAACTGAATAAATAGGTTAATTACGACATCTTTCCCTAATAATAAAGCACGGATTGACACCGTGGGTTCACCATCACAATACACTTCTTCCTGTGAATTTACGCTTTCAGTTTTCTTCTTCAACATGTCTATATTTATTTTGTATATCCAACCGTCCGACCCGTCTCCCCGCTCGTGCTTGTTTCCTACACGAGACACCAATCTCCACAACCCTGGATGCCGCCTCTAACCATCCAATAAATACTGGCTCATGAAAGAGAAGGCAAAAGGTGGTCCGGCGGTATAGGCGGACTAGCAGAGGGAGCCATTGGATGAGAGGAGGCATATGATGAGGCAAATTCCACAGGGCGCTTCGTCCCTCTTGTCGACCATGAGTGAAAAGGATGGAAGAGGAGGGGTAGGCAGCAAACCTTCGGAACCTATTGAGAATTGAGTCACAGAGCCTCTGGTGCTTTCTGGCAACGCTCGAGACTATCCGTCGCCTACGCGCCCGCCTAATCTATCGAGGGAATTATCAGTTCCTGATTGGAGAGGAGGAAGAAGGGAACACGAGGACGAGACGACCGAGTCATCCATTGTCTAGCCGCAGACAGTGGGTTTGATGAGGACGGCGAGTGTGCCGCGTGCGTCTGGTAACTGTGTCCGGCGAGCATGACAAGCGATGTGCGTCATGTGCACCACTCGGACGACAAAGCATGCTGTCCGGCAGCATGCGTCTCCGTCATCATGTGCGTGGGGTGTGTCCAGCATGCTGGGCTTGGTGTGCGTAATTACCTGATGGTCCTTTGGCATCAAGAACAACATGCATCAGGAAGGAAGCAGCCCTGGTTTTTTTGTTCGCTTCAGTGCTCTGGTACGCATCTCTAATTGTGTGGTTGCATTGTAGGAGACGCGGGGTGGGTTGTGACTTGAACATATGATCTTGTCATCTTGGTGTCATTTGTGAACTAAATTGGCTATATTTATTTGAGTTAAAAGAAGCGTGGAGTAGATATAGATAATAAACATAGGATGTAACATGAGGGAGAATTCAGAGTCATAGCTTCAGTTTAGGGTATCGAGAATATATTTTACAAATTCTTTTTTTCATGGAATATACTTACATATTCAATTCAAACCCAGGAAGCATCAAACATGTTAATATGAAATCCTCCAAGAAAAGATAAGTGTCTATAATTTTTTTCTAATAAAATATGTTTTCATGCGAGTTCCACACAAAAAAATATTTCTCAACTAAAAAATACGAACAAAATATGCTTACTGCAACTATAATACTCGATTGGTTAGTTTGCTGCTGCTATTACTTCAGATTTGTTGATATTGCTATTTATTTCATGTTCTACTTTTAAATTTTAGAATGCACCAATAGTCATCTAAAGAATGAATTAACAATAAAGTTTCGCTCTTCAGTCAAATCAAATTACTAGCAATCATACCCATGCATGTCCTGATGAACGATCCATCCATTGTCTTATGGCATAGTTGCTCGACTTGGCCCATTCATAGGAACCGTTGTTGTTTCTCCCGTTGCAATGCATGGGCATTTGTGCTAGTATTATGTCAAAAAGATCAATTTGCAAATGAATTAATTGCTACTGAGACAACAACCAAATTTTGAAACATCAGAAGCTATAATTAACTACAGCAGCGCTACAAGGCCTTAATCATGTACTATAAATAACAAATTGAACATTTTATGAGGAAGGTAAATATAACTGCAACAGTATAGCGACAATATTTGGATGATAGCACATTGATACTAACAGGTGTGTACATTCACAAATTTTGTAACATAGAACAAATAGCACTAAGGCCTTCCACTATGAATGCCAAAAGCGGTGTAAAGACAACTATTGCTATGTCTCGCATCGGTGCCCTGCACCGGCGAGCCGATGCAGCGGAAAAAATCAGGGACCCGGACTTTGACCTAGTTGCTCCGATGCCCAGTTCCTTCGTGCCATAAATATTTAGTATTTTACTGCTTGGCTGTTCAGATGTGCGGACCAAAGTTGGCTGCACAAACTGCTGAAGCGGTGCCAAATAATTTTCTAATGCCACCACTAATGAGATGGAAACATTTTTAGATAGTAGGTACAAACTGTGACACTGTCTTAGGATGCGTTTGGTTGAACGTGTGTTATGAATGGGTTGGGACGGTCATAGTGTCTGAATCACATATAACAAATGATTTGTAACAACAAAACAGGGTCTAATGAAACTTCCTCCCACTGTCCACAGATTCAAACACAACTAGCTTCATGAATGGAGATTGATGTTGACAATGAACAGACAGATCTTTAGCCACCCCGCTCCATTCGTTGCAACTAATGGTCCTAGGGAGCTGCAAGAGGAAGAAATTACTCAAATTGACTGCCGAGTTAAAATCCTTCATTCCAAGTCATAGCCCGAGAGAGGGAAGAGAGGCATGCTCGGGTGGTGAAGGAGTCGGAGGAGGAGGAGGAACCACTGGAGAGGTCATTAAAGAAGACCATGGCGACCCTGGCGGTAGGATGCAAGACGGAGAGAGAGAGGAAGCAAGCGAGGATGCGGCTATAGCTTACGAAGGAAGGAAGGTCGAAACAGCAGAAATATTACTTATGGACAGGGAGAAAAGGGGGGAAGGGGTGGGGGTAGATATTTTGGTGGTAGGCCAAATGTTTCAAAATGTGGAGGGAAACTTTGCGCGTGGTGCCGCCGGACACCATTCACTGTGAACGATTGTGTGTATCACAAATGATTGTTCTGCTTTACGCGCATGGGATGAGCTTGATAATTCAATTTTTGGTAGAAATATCCTTGGGTACGTCATTGCATAATTTAACATTGCTTGCTAATTTGGGAACACAAAAGAGCGTATAGCACACATACCACACTTTGTGAATCAAGCAATTTTAGTAATTAAACAGAGCGAGTGGACCTAAACATTGCGCTGAGAAAAGTCCAGCATTAAAAACAAAGCCTAAGTATGCATAATTTTAAAAAATTTGCCGCCGCACTGGCCTATGCATCGCTGGTGTGATATGAGACGTCGATGACTTGTCCTGGCGACATGCCGCCATTGGTGGAATCCACGTCCCCCCTATTAAAGTCAACCGCGTCCTCGTCCTCGTCCTCGGCGCCGCGCTCAAGATTGTAGTACTCGTAGTACTGTCTGCGTGAGAGCTCACGTTGGTACTCCACGAACGTTTCCTCGACGGACAGACTCTTATCTACCTCTACCTCGGCCACACGCAACTCCTCGCCCAGGCGCTCCTCAATCTCCGCCCCCTCCTGCATCTCCAGCTCCCGCTTGGTGATGTCAGTAGGAAGCAGGTGCTCCAGGGCCACCGCCGCCTTTTCAGACGTGGGTTGCATGCTAGATTCTGAGGTGGCCTGGAATATCTTGGCGTGTGCATCCTCGATCTTGGCATGGATGGACTCGACTAGGGCCAAGGTGACATCGAAAGCACGAACAGCAGCTCGAGCACTCTTGGTGTTTGCTATCGCAGCAGCAGCTGCAGCTGTCTCGGCTGCCGCAGCTGCCCTGTCGACTGCCGCAAACGCCCTCTTGGCGGATGCGGCCGCACTCATTGCGGATGCGGCGGCACTCTCGGTGTAGGCGGCCACGCTCTCGGCGCAGGCAGCGACACTCAGGGAGGAGGCGTCCATCGTACAGGCCTTCACGAAGCGTTTCCACGGTGTCATGATGTAGGGTAGAACCCTAGTTGCCTGATCTTTCACGAAAGGAGCGGATCCCACGAAGAACATGAGGAACACGAGGGAAAAACATGAGAGAATCACTCAACCAACAAGAAATAGTCACACATGTGCTAGATCCTCGAGTACATAAGAGAAGATACACGATCCACAATCAACAACGGACGATACAAAAGGTAGTCGGTCTTCTCCGTGAGGAGGTCTTGAGGTTCTTCTCCGAAAGGAGGTCTTGAATCCAAAGGGATCTTCTTCGGTGGAGGCTCGAATCTCCGTGGAGAAGGTAACCAAGTGGATGAGCAAAGCTCTCTCACAAACATGAGCTAAACCATTGCTAACCCTAGAAAGTTGGACGAGGTGGAGTATATATAGTCTAGGGGGGAGAAAGGGTACACGGGCCTCGGCCCTTCACTGTGCGCAGACAGGGGAGGCCAGATGTCCAAGCGTCGGGCCTGATGTCCGGGCTTTCACGCGACGCCGAATGTCCGAGCTGGGGAGGCCGGATGTCCGGGCTGGAGCGGTAGGCTTTGTTGCTCTCGGGTTCGGAGGGGTCTGCATTTCCGGGCTGGTGGCCGGATATCCGGGGGCTCGGGAAATGCCGGATGTCCGGGCTGGCGGGGCCGGATGTCCGATGCATGTAGCTTCTGGCGGCTGCGCGGCTGTGGTGGGAGGAGCTCTAGGGGTTGGTCGTCCGGGGTCGCGGCCGGATGTTCGGGGCCTGGGAGGTGTACTTGACTCCTTCCGATGGTTCTCTTCATCCATGAACTTGGGGACTTGTACAGCTTCATGTGCATCCTCAGGAGGGTCCTCTTTGTACCTAATCATGCATAACCACTCGGACTTAGGTAGTAGCCATGTCTCATGCATAGAAAGTGGAAGTTCGGAGAGGAGTGAGTTCACCTTCTCTTTGATAGCCTTGGCTCGGGCTCTTGTCATTGGTCCAAGTGGTGTCGTTGGAGGTGTAGGTGCGTCCATGGGGATGATCATGGGATGCTCCACATCATCTCCCCTCCCTTGGGGAAGATCCGTCCACGGATCGAAATCCTCATCACCGTGGTAGGGCGAGAGATCTTTAATGTTGAAGATGTCGCTCACAGAGTACTTGTCACGTGGGATGTCGATCTTGTAAGCATTGTCGTTGTAGTGTGCAAGAACCTTGAATGGTCCATGATACGTCTCCAACATATCTATAATTTTTGATTGCTCCATGCTATATTATCTACTGTTTTAGGCAATATTGGGCTTTTTCACCTCGTGGGGCCCAGCCCAGATTAACCGGAGGCCCAGCCCAGATTTGTTGTTTTATGCCTATTTCAGTGTTTCGAGAAAAAGGAATATCAAACGGAGTCGAAACGAAACGAAATCAACTGGAGAAGTTATTTTTGGAAGGAAAGCAACCCAGGGAACTTGGAGTGCACGTCAGGGGAGACATGGGCTGCCCACGAGGGTGGGGGGCGTGCCCACCCCCCTAGGGCGTGCCCCCTACCTCGTGGGGCCCCCGTGGCTCCTCCGACGTACTTCCTGCACCCATATATATCGTCATACCCTAAAACTTCCATAACAGAGAATAGATCGGGAGTTCCGCCGCCAGAAGCCTCCATAGCCACCGAAAACCAATCTAGACCCGCTCCGGCACCCTACCGGAGGGGTAATCCTTCTCCGGTGGCCATCTTCATCATCCCGGTGCTCTCCATGACGAGGAGGGAGTAGTTCTCCCTCGGGGCTGAGGGTATGTACCAGTAGCTATGTGTTTGATCTCTCTCTCTCTCGTGTTCTTGATTTGGCACGATCTTGATGTATCACGAGCTTTGCTATTACAGTTGGATCTTATGTTTCTCCTCCCCCTCTTCTCTCTTGTAATGAATTGAGTTTCCCCTTTGAAGTAATCTTATCGGATTGTGTCTTTAAAGATTTGAGAACACTTGAAGTATGTCTTGCCGTGGATATCTGTGGTGACAATGGGATATCACGTGATTCACTTGATGTATTTTTTGGTGATAAACTTGCGGGTTCCGCCGATGAACCTATGCATAGGGGTTCGCACACGTTTTCGTCGTGATTCTCTGATAGAACTTTGGGGCACTCTTTGAGGTCCTTTGTGTTGGTTGAATAGATGAATCTGAGATTGTGTGATGCATATCATATAATCATACCCACGGATACTTGAGGTGACGTTGGAGTATCTAGGTGACATTAGGGTTTTGGTTGATTTGTGTCTTAAGGTGTTATTCTAGTACGAACGCTAGGGCTGTTTGTGACACTTATAGGAATAGCCCAACAGATTGATTGGAAAGAATAACTTTGAGGTGGCTTCGTACCCTACCATAATATCTTCGTTTCTTCTTTCTTATTAGTGACTTTGGAGTGACTCTTTGTTGCATGTTGAGGGATAGTTTTATGATCCAATTATGTTAGTATTGTTGAGGGAACTTACACTAGCGAAAATATGAACCCTAGGCCTTGTTTCTTAGCATTGCAATACCGTTTATGCTCACTTTTATCATTCGTTACCTTGCTGTTTTTATAATTTCATATTACAAATACCCATATCTACTATCCATATACCACTTGTATCACCATCTCGTCGCCGAACTAATGCACCTATACAATTTACCATTGTATTGGGTGTGTTGGGGACACAAGAGACTCTTTGTTATTTGGTTGCAGGGTTGCTTGAGAGAGACCATCTTCATCCTACGCCTCCTACGGATTGATAAACCTTAGGTCATCCACTTGAGGGAAATTTGCTACTGTCCTACAAACCTCTGCACTTGGAGGCCCAACAACGTCTACAAGAAGAAGGTTGTGTAGTAGACATCAAGCTCTTTTCTGGCGCCGTTGCCGGGGAGGTTAGCGCTTGAAGGTATACCTTTAGATCTTACAATCGAGTCTTTTAGTTTCTTGTTTTATCAATACTTTAGTTTATAAAAGAAAACTACAAAAAAATGGAATTGAGTTTGTCTCATACGCTTCACCTTTTTAATATCTTTCGTGAGTATGATGGAAAGGATAATTGTGCTCAAGTGCTAGAAGAAGAAATCTATAAAATGTTTGGCACTAAATATTTGAATTATGAGCATGATTGCAATGTTGGTAGTATGAATTCCTTGAATATCCATGATGCTAATGATATGCAAAGCCACAAGCTTGGGGAAGCTATGTTTGATGAAGATGATATTTTTGTCCCCCAAGTTTTGATGAGCAAATTTATTATGATGAAAGCATGCCTCCTATCTATGATGATTATTGTGATGACATGTATGATTTAAAGAATAATGACAACCATGAAACTTGTCATCTTGATCTTAATTTTCAATCCCATGATAGTTACTTTGTTGAGTTTGCTCGCACTACTATTAATGAAAAGAATTTTGCTTATGTGAAGAGTAGTAAATTTTCTATGCTTGTAGATCATGAAAAGAATGCTTTAGGTGCTGGTTATATGGTTTAATTCATTCATGATGCTACTGAAAATTACTATGAGGGAGGAACATATGCTTGTAGGAGTTGCAATAATATCAAGTTTCCTCTCTATGTGCTTAAAGTTTTGAAGTTATGCTTGTTTTGCCTTCCTATGCTAGTTGATTATTGTTCCCATAAGTTGTTTGCTCACAAAATTCCTATGCATAGGAAGTGGGTTAGACTTAAATTTTCTTGTAATATTCTTCATGATGCTCTCTTTATGTTTCAATTCTTATCTCTTATGTGAGCATCGTTGAAATAATCGTGCCTAGCTAGGGGCGTTAAACGATAGCGCTTGTTGGGGGGCAACCCAACTTTATTTTTGTTCCTTGCTTTTTGCTCCTGTTTAGTAATAAATAATTCATCTAGCCTCTGTTTAGATGTGGCTTTATGCTTTTAATTAGTGTTTGTGCCAAGTAGAACCTTTGGGAAGATTTGGGGAAAGTCTTGTTGATCATGCTGTCAACAACAGAAACTTTAGCGCTCACCAGAATTGCTGCCATTTTTATTTGGAGAGTGATATTTAGTTAATTCTTTTTGAAGATGATTAATATATAAATTCCTCAGTTCCAGAAATTTATTTGAGAATTTTATGAGTTACATAAGTATACGTTTTATCCAGATTACTACAGACTGTTCTGTTTTTGACAGATTCTGTTTTTCATGTGTTGTTTACTTATTTTGATGAATCTATGGCTAGTACAATAATTTATAAACCATAGAGAAGTTGTAATACAGTAGGTTTAACAACAATTTAAATAAATAATGAGTTCATTACAGTACATTGAAGTGGTGATTTATTTTCTTGTACTAACGGAGCTTACGAGTTTTCTGTTAAGTTTTGTGTTGTGAAGATTTCAAGTTTTGGGTAAGGATTCGATGGACTATGGAATTAGGAGTGGAAAAAGCCTAAGATTGGGGATTCCCAAGGCACCCCAAGGTAATATTCAAGGACAACCAAGAGCCTAAGCTTGGGGATGCCCCGGAAGGCATCCCCTCTTTCGTCTTCGTTCATCGGTAACTTTACTTGGAGCTATATTTTTATTCACCACATGATATGTGTTTTTCTTGGAGCGTCAATTTATTTTGTTAGGGTTTGCTTTCTGTTATTTAGAACAATGTTTTGCATCTTTTATTTCAATAAAAGTGGCATTGCTAGCCTTTACTATGCCTATGTTACAAGTATACATGTTGCTGTTTGAAAACATAAAGTTTACCGCTGTTGCAATAATTCCCTAGAAAAGTCAGAATGTGATAAAATGTTGAATTTTTTTTCATAGAAAGCTCTGATAAATTTACTACAGTGGGAATTTTCTTTCATAATTTTTGGAGCTAGGGAAGTATTCATGTTGCAGCATTCTTTACAGACTATCCTGTTCAGGCAGATTGCTGTTATGTTTGCATTATTTGCATATGTTTGCTTCTTTAATGATTCTATTTGACGATAGGACTATTAAATATGCAGAGGCATTTAGTATGAAATGTTGAATAATAATTTTAGTTATTTGCTACAGTAGAGTATGATAAGGTTTTGGCAATGGTTTATACTATCTTATCTCATGAGTCCTTGTTGAGTTTTGTGTGGATGAAGCTTTTGAGATTTAGGGAGACCGTGATATGAGAGGAGTTAAGGAGACACAAAAGCTCAAGCTTGGGGATGCCCAAGGCACCACAAGACAATATTTCAAGAATTCTCAAGCGTCTAAGCTTGGGTATGCCCCGGTTGGCATCCCACCTTTCTTCTTCAACAACTATCGGTTAGTTTCGGTTGATCCTAAGTTTTTGTTTCTTCACATGATGTTTGCCATTGTTAGAATGTCATTTTATTTTGTTTGCTTGCTGTTTGAATAGAATACCAAGATCTGAAATTCTTAAATGTTAGAGAGTCTTCACATACTTGCATAGTTATTCGACTACTCATTGATCTTCACTTATATCTTTCGGAGTAGTTTGTCGTTTGCTCTAGTGCTTCACTTATATCTTTTTAGAGCATGGTGGTAGTTTTATTTTATAGAAATAGATGAACTCTCATGCTTCACTTATATCATTTTGAGAGTCTTAAATAGCATGGTAATTTCCTTAAAATCCTAATATGCTAGGTATTCAAGAATAATAAAATTCTCTTATGAGTGTGTTGAATACTATGAGAAGTTTGATACTTGATAATTGTTTTGAGATATGGAGATGGTGATATTAGAGTCATGCTAGTTGAGTGGTTATGAATTTAAGAAATACTTGTGTTGAAGTTTGTGATTCCCGTAGCATGCACGTATGGTGAACCGTTATGTGATGAAGTCGGAGCATGATTTATTTATTGATTGCCTTCCTTATGAGTGGCGGTCGGGGACGAGCGATGGTCTTTTCCTACCAATCTATCCCCCTAGGAGCATGCGCGTAATACTTTGCTTTGATAACTTGTAGATTTTTGCAATAAGTATAGGAGTTCTTTATGACTAATGTTGAGTCCATGGATTATACGCACTCTCACCCTTCCACCTTTGCTAGCCTCTCTAGTACCACGCACCTTTTGCCGGTATTATACACCCACCATATACCTTCCTCAAAACAGCCACCATACCTACCTATTATGGCATTTCCATAGCCATTCCGAGATATATTGCCATGCAACTTTCCACCATTCTGTTTATTATGACATGCTTCATCATTGTCATATTGCTTTGCATGATCATGTAGTTGACATCGTATTTGTGGCAAAGCCACCGTTCATAATTCTTTCATACATGTCACTCATGCATCATTGCACATCCCGGTACATCGCCGGAGGCATTCATATAGAGTCATATCTTGTTCTAAGTATCGAGTTGTAATTCTTGAGTTGTAAGTAAATAAAATTGTGATGATCATCATTATTAGAGCATTGACCCAGTGAGGAAAGGATGATGGAGACTATGATTCCCCGACAAGTCCGGATGAGACTCCGGACAAAAAAAATAAAAGAGGCCAAAGAAGCCCAAATAAAAAAAGAGAGAAAAGAGGCCATAAAAAAGAGAAGGCCAAAATAAACAAAATGAGAGAAAAAGAGAGAAGGGACAATGCTACTATCCTTTTACCACACTTGTGCTTCAGAGTAGCACCATGATCTTCATGATAAAGAGTCTCCTATGTTGTCACTTTCATATACTAGTGTGAATCTTTCATTATAGAACTTGGCTTGTATATTCCAATGATGGGCTTCCTCAAAATGCCCTAGGTCTTCATGAGCAAGCGAGTTGGATCCACACCCACTAGTTTCTTTTGTTGAGCTTTCATACATCTATAGCTCTAGTGCATCCCTTGCATGGCAATCCCTAGTCACTCACATTGATGTCTATTGATGGGCATCTCCATAGCCCGTTGATACGCCTAGTTGATGTGAGACTATCTTCCCCTTTTTGTCTTCTCCACAACCACCACTCTATTCCACCTATAGTTCTATATCCATGGCTCACGCTCATGTCTTGCGTGAAGATTGAAAAAGTTTGAGAACATCAAAAGTATGAAACAATTGCTTGGCTTGTCATCGGGGTTGTGCATGATTTAAATATTTTGTGTGGTGAAGATAGAGCATAGCCAGACTATATGATTTTGTAGGGATAACTTTCTTTGGCCATGTTATTTTGAGAAAACATAATTGTTTAGTTAGTATGCTTGAAGTATTACTGTTTTTATGTCAATATTAAACTTTTGTCTTGAATCTTTCGGATCTATATATTCATATCACAAGTAAGAAGAATTACATGATTATGCCAACTAGCATTCCACATCAAAAATTATATTTTTATCATTGACCTACTCGAGGACAAGCAGGAATTAAGCTTGGGGATGCTAGATACGTCTCCAACGTATCTATAATTTTTGATTGCTCCATGCTATATTATCTACTGTTTTAGGCAATATTGGGCTTTATTTTCCACTTTTATATTATTTTTGGGACTAACCTATTAACTGGAGGCCCAGCCCAGATTTGTTGTTTTATGCCTATTTCAGTGTTTCGATAAAAAGGAATATCAAACGGAGTCGAAACGGAACGAAATCAACTGGAGAAGTTATTTTTGGAAGGAAAGCAACCCAGGGAACTTGGAGTGCACGTCAGGGGAGACAGGGGCTGCCCACGAGGGTGGGGGGCGCGCCCACCCCCCTAGGGCGCGCCCCCTGCCTCGTGGGGCCCCCGTGGCTCCTCTGACATACTTCCTGCACCCATATATATCGTCGTACCCTAAAACTTCCAAAACAGAGAATAGATCGGGAGTTCCGCCGCCAGAAGCCTCCGTAGCCACCGAAAACCAATCTAGACCCGTTCTGGCACCCTGCCGAAGGGGGAAATCCTTCTCCGGTGGCCATCTTCATCATCCCGTTGCTCTCCATGATGAGGAGGGAGTAGTTCTCCCTCGGGGCTGAGGGTATGTACCAGTAGCTATGTGTTTGATCTCTCTCTCTCGTGTTCTTGATTTGGCACGATCTTGATGTATCACGAGCTTTGCTATTATAGTTGGATCTTATGTTTCTCCTCCCCCTCTTCTCTCTTGTAATGAATTGAGTTTCCCCTTTGAAGTAATCTTATCGGATTGAGTTTTTAAGGATTTGAGAACACTTGATGTATGTCTTGCCGTGGATATCTGTGGTGACAATGGGATATCACGTGATTCACTTGATGTATGTTTTGGTGATCAACTTGCAGGTTCCACCCATGAACCTATGCATAGGGGTTGGCACACGTTTTCATCGTGATTCTCCGATAGAACTTTGGGGCACTCTTTGAGGTCCTTTGTGTTGGTTGAATAGATGAATCTAAGATTGTGTGACGCATATCGTATAATCATACCCACGGATACTTGAGGTGACATTGGAGTATCTAGGTGACATTAGGGTTTTGGTTGATTTGTGTCTTAAGGTGTTATTCTAGTACGAACTCTAGGGCTGTTTGTGACACTTATAGGAATAGCCCAACAGATTGATTGGAAAGAATAACTTTGAGGTGGTTTTGTACCCTACCATAATCTCTTCGTTTGTTCTCCACTATTAGTGACGTTGGAGTGACTCTTTGTTGCATGTTGAGGGATAGTTTTATGATCCAATTATGTTAGTATTGTTGAGGGAACTTACACTAGCGAAAGTATGAACCCTAGGCCTTGTTTCCTAGCATTGCAAAACCGTTTACGCTCACTTTTATCATTCGTTACCTTTCTGTTTTTATAATTTCAGATTACAAATACCCATATCTACTATCCATATACCACTTGTATCACCATCTCGTCGCCGAACTAGTGCACCTATACAATTTACCATTGTATTGGGTGTGTTGGGGACACAAGAGACTCTTTGTTATTTGGTTTCAGGGTTGCTTGAGGGAGACCATCTTCATCCTACGCCTCCTACGGATTGATAAACCTTAGGTCATCCACTTGAGGGAAATTTTCTACTGTCCTACAAACCTCTGCACTTGGAGGCCCAACAACGTCTACAAGAAGAAGGGTGTGTAGTAGACATCAGTCCATCTGCTTGTGATCAAAGCTTGGACTTGCATTCTTGTGGAAAGCGGTCCTTGCGAAGGTGTAGCCACACGAGATCACCAATGTTGAAGGTCATGGGGTGCTTACTAATGTTGCACTTGGTCGCAAGTCATTGTACTTGGCGCTCGATAGTATGTCTTGTATCTTCATGCACCTTCTTGAGATGAGTCACACGTGCACTTGCGTCCAAATTGATGCGCTCTTGGAGTGGTAAAGGGAGAATATCCAATGGTGACAAAGGGTTGAACCCGTAGACGACCTCGAAGGGGGACTTGCTGGTTGTTGAGTGTCTTGCTCGGTTGTAGGAGAACTCGGCGATAGGTAGGCACTCCTCCCACTCCTTGATGTTCTTCTTGATTAGTACTCAAAGTAGAGCGGAGAGTGTGCGGTGGGTAACTTCCGTTTGGCCGTCGGTTTGTGGATGATATGACATAGAGAAGAGTAGCTTGATTCCGAGCTTGGCGCATAGGGTCTTCCAAAAGTAGCTAAGGAACTTGACGTCGCGGTCAGAGACGATAGTCTTTGGCACTCCATGTAGGCGCAATATTTCGCTACAAAAGAGATTGGCAACATGTGAAGCATCGTCTATCTTATTGCAAGGAATAAAATGTGCCATTTTTGAGAAATAGTCCACAACGACAAATACGGAATCATTCCCATTTCGTGTCCTAGGCAAACCAAGTACAAAGTCCATGCTAATGTCTTCCCATGGTTGATATGGAATTGGTAGGGGCATATAAAGGCCGTGGGATTGAGCTTTGGACTTAGCTGCGACATGTAGAGCATTGGTTGGTGAAGCGGTTGACGTCGCGAAACATCTTGGGCCAAAACTAGTTCTTCGAGAGCGTGGCGAACGTCTTGTCTCGTCCAAAATGTCCCATTAAGCCTCCTCCATGAGATTCCTGCAAAAGCAACAAACGAAGAGAAGACTCGGGGATGCAAAGTTTGTTAGCTCTCATAAGATACCCATCTTTGATGTAATAGCGTTCCCAAAAGTTGTGAGACAAACACTTGGCATATGGTGTAGCAAAAGTAGGATCATGCTCATACAAGCATTTGATATGCTCAAAACCAATGATATCCAATTCAAGTTGAGTGACAAGCATGCATATGCGAGAAAGGGCATCCGCTACAATGTTTTCCTTACCCTTAATGTACTTGATGACATATGGAAAAGACTCAATAAATTCATTCCACTTAGCATGACACTTGTTCAACTTGGTTTGGCCCTTAAGATACTTGAGAGCTTCATGATAGGTATGAATGATAAACTCATGGGGACGAAGGTAGTGTTCCCATTCATGCAAGACGCGCACTAAAGCATAGAGCTCTTTGTCATAGATGGGGTAATTGAGTTGTGCACCTGAGAGTTTCTCACTAAAGTAAGCTATTGGGCGCTTCTCTTGCGTTAATACACCGCCTATGCCATTACCACGAGCATCAGAGCTCATAGGGTTTGTCAAAGTTGGGTACATCAAGCACTGGAGCATGAGTAAGCAAGTTCTTGAGCTCATTGAAAGCAGTATCTTGGGATGGTCCCCAAACAAAATGCGCATTCTTCTTGCTCAAAGCATGTAAAGGCGAGGCAATGGTGCTAAAATCCTTCACAAAGCGACGATAGAAGCCCGGAAGGCCAAGAAAGCTACACACTTGTTGCAAATTGGTTGGTTGTGGCCAAGTCATCATAGCATTGATCTTCGACTCATCAACATGAATACCCTTAAAGGAAACAACAAAACCCAACAAAACGAGCTTGTCAACGCCAAAAAGGCATTTCTCCATATTAGCATAGAGATGCTCTTTTCGAAGAGTTTGCAAAACGGTTCTAACATGGGTGACATGCTCTTTGAGAGACTTGCTAAAAACAAGGATATCATCAAAGTAGACCACAACAGATATACCAATGTAAGGGTGATAAACATGATTCATAAGACGCATAAAAGTACCCGGTGCTTCCGAGAGACCCATAGGCATGACTAACCATTCATACAAGCCAAACTTGGTTTCAAAAGCGGTTTTCCATTCATCACCCTCATGTATGAGTATTTGATAGTAACCACTCTTAAGATCAATTTTTTAGAACATAGTGGCACCACTAAGTTCATCAAGCATGTCGTCAAGGCGTGGAATGGGATACCTATACCAAACAGTGATAACATTGATAGGTCTACAATCGGAGCACATGCGAAAGCTACCATCTCGTTTTGGCACAAGAATGACCGGGACGACACAAGGGCTCAAACTTTCACGTACATGTTCATGGTCTATAAGATGCTTTACTTGCCTTTGTATTTCTTTGGTCTCTTCGGGGTTGATGCGGTAGGTAGCTTTGTTCGGAAGCGGTACTCTGGGGATGAGGTCGATGCAGTGCTCAATGCCTCATAGTGGAGGTAGTCCCAGAGGTAGCTCATCGGGGAAAACGTCGTGAATTCCTGCAAAAGAGAAGACAACACTAGAGGAAGAGTGTGAGAAGTGTAAGTCTCTGGTGCATTTTCCTTGCACACGAGGACGTAGTGTAGGCCACTAGATGGGTTCTCACACACTCCTCTTATCTCACTTTTGGTGGCAAATAGGACTAGGTTCTTCTTTGCGCTCATCATTGAGGTGTTTGATTTGGGCTTGTGGCGCTCACTCTCTTTTTGGTGGCTCTCTCTCTCACTATTATCTCCACGATGGGTGGCTTGCTTATCGGCGACAACTTGGCTTGGAGACATGGGACGAAGTATATACTCCTTGCCTTTCATCTTGAAGATGTAGTGGTTCGTTGGGCCGTTGTGGATGACTCCTCTATCAATTTGCCATGGGCGTCCAAGGAGAAGATGGCAAACGGTCATTGGAATGACGTCGCGCTCCAAGGTGTCTTCGTAGGCGCCAATTTTGAAGGAGACTTGTACTCAGTGCTCGACTTGGATGGTACCGGAGTCGCTAAGCCATTGCACTTTGTATGGATGTGGATGCTTTGTCTTGGGCAATTGGAGCTTGGAGCAAAGTTCTTCACTTGCGAGATTATGACAACTCCCTCCATCGATGATGACCTTGATGGACCTTCCATTGATGCTGGCCTTGGTGTGGAATATGTGGCATCTTTGGTCTTCTTCTTGGTGATGTTGTAGAGTCAGGACCTTGGATACAACAAGGGAGGGACTTGAATCTTCATCACAAAAGACTTGTTCCTCTTCATCGTTCACTTGTCGGTGCATGGCGACTTTCTCAAGAGCATCCATTTCTCCTTCACTCATGGAGTCATAGGTGCCGTCGTCATTGAGGATCATGGTATGCTTGTTGGTGCACTCGTAGGACTTGTGGCCTCGGCCTCCGCAAGTGAAACACTTGAAGGAACTCATCTTGACGGTCTCATCGGTTGGGTTTGATGATGATGAAGCTCTCGCTTAAAGTTGCTCATAGCAGGATGACTTGGAGTTTACAAAGCTTTCTTGGAACTCGACTTGTCAACGTTGCTTGTAGAAGGCTTGGTAGACGTTGTTGGAGTCGTTGAAGCTTGGGTGTTGCAGAAGCCGAATAACTTGGATGAGAACTTGGCATACTTGAAATCATCTTGCACTTGTCGTTCCGCTTTGGTAGCTTGATGCACTAGCTCGATGAGGTTTGAGTATGGTTGGAAGTCGGCGATCTTCTTGATGGGATGGTTGAGTCCATTCAAGAAACGTGCCATAGTTTTCTCATCATCTTTCGTGACATTGGCTCATATCATTGCATTCTCCATCTCCTTGTAGTACTCTTCAACGCTCTTGGTTCCTTTCTTGAGTAGTTGGAGCTTCTTGAAGAGGTCGCAGTTGTAGTAGGTAGGCACAAAGCATGCTCTCATGACATCCTTCATTTGCGCCCAAGTAGTGATGGGTGGTTCACATCT
The DNA here is from genome assembly GCF_002162155.2 of Triticum dicoccoides. Classification (NCBI taxonomy): domain Eukaryota; kingdom Viridiplantae; phylum Streptophyta; class Magnoliopsida; order Poales; family Poaceae; genus Triticum; species Triticum dicoccoides. The sequence continues at coordinate 259,329,699 of NC_041382.1, forward strand.
TCCCTCTCGGCGCTCGATAACTTGTTCCCACCAAATGAGGACATAGTCTTGGAACTCAAGGGATGCCATTGCAATCTTCTTCTCTTCTTCATAGTTGTGCAAATGGAAGATTTTGTCGACCTTCAATGCCCATGAAAGGTACTCTTCAGGATCGTTGCTTCCATTGAACTTGGGCATGGTGAACTTGAGCTTTCTGTAGCGTTGTTCTTCATTGTGTTGGGGTCGGGGATGATGACGCCCATGTTGTTGATGATTGTTCAACTCGTGGTGATCTTGGCGCGAAGGGTTGTCAACCTCATGTTGCTATTGTCGTGGATGATCTCCATTGTCTTCATGCTCTTGATGAACTTGTTGTTCTGGACGTGCTTGTGGGGGAGATTGTCAAGCTCGAGGAGGAACTTGACGATGCACGCGAGCTTGAAATCTTCATTCTTGAATTTCTTCACGAAGTGCTTCTTCTTGTTCACGAGCTTGTCGGCCTCGGTCAGCTATGGCTCGACTTGAATCGCGTAGAGCTTGTTGCGCCGCAAGTGCTTGAGCGTCACGGAGTTGTTGTTCTTGATGTTGTGCCTCGACATCTTGTGCATTTTGGTGAAGACGCGCTCGCTCTTCCTCTTCATGTTGACATTGTCGTTCTCGTTCTAGCGCAATGGCCTCTTGGTTTTGATGTCGTCGGTGCTCTTCCGAGTCGGTGTCGCATAGAGGATTCAGGCTTGCTTGATGCTCATTGCGTGCGACATGGCGAAGAGTGTTCGATGTCGGTGTACTTGAGCCGGAGAGGGTGAAGTCGGATTGGCGACTTGAACAGCTTCTTCTTGAAGTAGAAGAAGAACGGTTGAGAAACAAAGCACGAATCTCGTCCATTCTTGCGTCATTCTCTTGCTTGTGATCGTCGATCTTGTGGTCGAAGTATTCCCTTGTACGTTTCTTGGAGAGTCACAAGTCGGTGGTGAGGTTGTCGATGTGTTCACTCATAGCTTGTTGCTCTTGATGCAAAGCACGTTGTGCACCAAAGATGTGACTCTTGGTGACGAAGGAGTTCATGTTGTCGTCTTGCTTCATGAAGAGTGGGTTGGCAGAAGTACTTGGCCTATCTATCATTCCAAGTCAAATGTGAGTGGTAGAAAGAGAAGAACGAATACCAAATGTACCTTGAACGAAGTTGAAAGTGGATCGATGATCACTCCAATGTAGGATGAGGAAATAGCACAATTGGTACTAGCTCTTGTCGGTTTCTCACACCAACACAAGTAAAAGCTTATGGTGGAGCTTGGTTAGGATGGTGGCACAAAATTTGATGCAATTGTAAGTGAGCTTCAATAATGTTGGAAAAGATTCACAAGATGCAATGTAACAAGTAGACCAAGCATATAAGGTACACGAAACACACACGCAAAAGTTAAGTGGGGTTGGGCTAACAAGGATGAGCGAAAATGTGGAAACCACAAAAATCCTCTTGTTGCACAACACTAGAGAGACGCTAGCATGATTGCACAATAGGATGATACAAGAACTTGTGCAGAACCTACTTAGCAAAAATGCAACGACTTCTATCCCAAGTATGCTCTATGCAAGGTGTTCCGATGATATGATCCAAGATGATCTAGTATGACAATCTTAATGTTGTATGATTCTATGGTTCTTGATTAAAAGCTCTTTGCTTATCTTTCCTCTTTGCTTAAAAGCTTGTATGGCTCTTTGATGTTTGAGCTCTTTTCGTATGCGATGCTTCACAAACTAAGATAGCAATTGTGTATGCTATGACAACTTTGTGACACAAGAGATGATACCAATATATGCAATAATGATGTATGTATGCTATGGGAAGTATGATCACTAATGTGCACAAGTCTCGTTGCCGGCAATACTCAATGGCTAGTCTTGATGGGTAAGCAACGCAAAGGAGTAAGGCTATGATGGTTATCAATGTAATGGCAAGAGTGATATGTCCAATACCAAGATGAGGTTACCGTTCTTGCTTACGGTATGGTGTCAAAATGGTGGCACGAAAACCAAGTTGTAGTTGAGGTGGTCATTGTTGATGACGCGTCCGTGGCGAAGATGAGCGGCGGTGATGTTGATGTCGAACCGTACCTAAATAGCCGAAACACAAGTAGGACATGGAACCGCAACTCAAATTCTCAAAGCAAAAATTTGGACCAAAATTGTTGGAGTTGGGAGTGGTAAGCGATGGTGGTGGTATGCGGACGTGGTGGTGGTATGCGGAAGTATATGTGGGCACCGGAACAAAATTTGGCGAAATATGGACGGAAAACAGGCGGTGGAGAGGAAGTGGTGCTGCCAGGGGCCGGATGTCCGGGCGTGATGGCCGGATGTCCGGGGCGCCGGATGTCCGGGCTTGTCGGGACAGATGTTCGGGCTCTGGATCCGTGTATGGATTCGAAGATCGTCGCGAGGAGAGGTCAAATCCGGGCAAAATTCAGAGAAATTTGTGCATGAGAATTGGGGAAAAGTGGATGGAATGCTAGATCTACCTGCAATCCATGAAATCCGCAGATCAAATGCAACAAAACTTCATCACACCAACAAATCACAAAAAAATTGGGGCTATTTTTGGTGGGGATTTTCAAAATTGGGGAATAATACAACAAAATTAGGATAGAAAACAATGAGGGGAGGCTCCGAAATCATGATCAACATGGCTCTGATACCAAGATGATGTAGGGTAGAACCCTAATTGCCCGATCTTTCATGAAAGGAGCGGATCCTGCAAAGAACATGAGGAACACGAGGGGGAAAACAAGGGAAAAACACAAGAGAATCACTCAACCAACAAGAAATAGTCACACACGTGCTAGACCCTCGAGTACATAAGAGAAGATACACGATCCACAATCAACAACGGACGATACAAAAGGTAATCGGTCTTCTCAATGAGGAGGTCTTGAGGTTCTTCTCCGAAAGGAGGTCTTGAATCCAAAGGGATCTTCTCCGGTGGAGGCTCGAATCTCCGTGGAGAAGGTAACCAAGTGGATAAGCAAAGCTCTCTCACAAACATGAGCTAAACCTTTGCTAACCCTAGAAAGTTGGACGAGGTGGAGTATATATAGTCTAGGGGGGAGAAGGGGTACACGGACCTCGGCCCTTCACTGTGCACAGACAGGGGAGGCCGTACGTCCGGGTGTCGGGCCGGATGTCCGGGCTTTCACGCGACGCCGGATGTCCGGGCTGGGGAGGCCAGATGTTTGCGATGGAGCGGTGGGCTTTGTTGCTCTCGGGTTCGGAGGGGTCCGGATTTACGGGCTGGTGGCCTGATATCCGGGGGCTCGGGAAAGGCCGGATGTCGGGGGCGTGTAGCTTCTGGCGGATGCACGACTGTGGTGGGAGGAGCTCCAGGGGCCGGTCGTCCGTGGTTGCGGCCAGATGTCCTAGGCCTAGAATGTGTACTTGACTCCTTCCGATGGTTCTCTTCATCCATGAACTTAGGGACTTGTACATCTTCATGTGCATCCTCGGGAGGGTCCTCTTTGTAAGTAATCATGCACAACAACTCGGACTTAGATAGTAGCCATGTCTCATGCATAGAAAGTGGAAGTTCGGAGAGGAGTGAGTTCACCTTGGCTCTGGCTCTTGTCATCGGTCCAAGTGGTGTCATTGGAGGTGTAGGTGCGTCCATGGGGATGATCATGGGATCTCCGCATCACGTCATCTTTGCAAGAAGGGGGCGCGGGAATGGGGATCGGGATTCGGGGATTCGGGGGTTGTCGGCACTACAGCAAACGAGCTGCCGAAGCTTAAGGAGTAATACTTAAATAGACCCAGAAATTTTCATCGCAAACGGTTACTAGAAAACAATGGTGTGTAATGTTGTGGATATTTTTTATTAGCTGTGAAAGACGAATTTGGAGCAAACTGGCGAGGTATGGTGTTTTAAATGTACGAGAAAATTTGTGGTAGTAATACAACTGTCATGTCAAATTTTGGAAAATTTCAGGGGTCATTTGACCTTTTAAGACATTTAAGTGATTTTCTAGCCATTTAATGATCGTAATTCAAATTTGAACTACATGTACACGCAACTTCTAACCATAACGGTTTGAATAGTCATATTTTGTGTACTTGTGTGCGATTTAATTCCATGTGCAGTAAATTGGAAGGAATTTTCAAACACATTGGTCTAACGTCTATGACACAATTAAGGATGGAGTGCCATGGCATTTAAATTCCAAAAAAATTTAAAATATCAGAAACACATGAAACCTTGCTTGATGTAATGTCATGCTGCCAAGATGATGTGGTAAGAAATTAGGAATGTTTGACAAAATTTTGGACACACACCCCTCACAAACTGAAACAACTCACTAGAAGGCTCGTGGTTCCGAGAGGGAACAACATATGTTTGATGATGAACGGGAGATAGCTTCCTCTTACTGCCTTCAAATTTTTTCTATGTTTAACATGCACTAATACAACTGTCATGTGAAAATTTGGAAAATATAAGGGACATTTGACATTTTAAAGAAATTTAAGTGATTTTCTAGCCATTTAATGACAGCAATTCAAATTTAACTACATGTACATGCAACAGCTAACCATAATGGTTTGAAAAATCATATTTGTGTACTTGTGTGCGAGTTAATCCCATGTGCAATAAATCAGAAGGAATTTTCAAACATATTGGTCTCACAGCACGGACACATGCATGGAGTGTCATCGCGTTTTAATTCGAAAAAATTAAAAAATGATTAGAAACACATGAAACCTTGCTTGCTATAATGCCATGCCACCAACATGATGTTGTAGAAAAGTTGGCATGTTTGGTGAATGTTTGGACAGACACCCCTCACAAATCGGAGCAACTCACTAGAAGGCTCGTGGTTCCAAGAGGGAACAATGCATGTTTGATGACGAACAAGAGATAGCTTCCTCTTACAGCCTTCAAATTATTTCTATGTTTAACGTGCAGTACTACAACTATCATATGAAAATTTGGAAAATTTCAGGGGTCATTTAACCTTTTAAAGACATTTAAGTGATTTTCTAGCCTCAAATTGGAACTACATCTATAGCTAACCATAACGGTTTAGAAAATCATATTGGTGTACTTGTGTGCGAGTTAATTCCATGTGCAGTAAATTAGAAGGAATTTTCAAACATATTGGTCTCATGGCATGGACACATGCATGGAGTGTCATGGCATTTTAATTCCAAAAAATTTAAAAATGATCAGAAACACATGAAACCTTGCTTGATGTAATGTCATGCCACCAACATGATGTGGTAAAAAAATTGGCCTGTTTGACGAAAGTTTGGGCACACACCCCTCACTAACCGGAGCAACTCACTAGAAGGCTTGTGGTTCCGAGAGGGAACAATGCATGTTTGATGACGGACGGGAGATAGCTTCCTCTTACGGCCTTCAATTTTTTTTCCTACGTCTAATGTGCACTAATACAACTGTCATGTGAAAATTTAGAAAATTTCAGGGGTCATTTGACCTTTTAAAGTCATTTAGGTCATTTTCTAGCCATTTAATGACCGTAATTCAAATTTGAACTACATCTACATTCAACGGCTAACCATAACGGTTTGAAAAATCATATGTGTGTACTTGTGTGCGAGCTAATTCCATGTGCAGTAAATTAGAAGGAATTTTCAAACATATTGGTCTCACGGCATGGACACATGCATAGAGTGCCAAGGCATTTTAATTCCAAAAAAATAAAAAATGATCAGGAAAATATGAAACCATGATTGATGTAATGTCATGACACCAAGATGTTGTGGTACAAAAATTGGCCTATTTGACGAAAGTTTGGACACACACCCCTCACAAACCGGAGCAACTCACTAGAAGGCTCATTCTTCCGAGAGGGAACAATGCATGTTTGATGACGAACAGGAGATCACTTCCTCTTACGGCCTTCAAATTTTCTCTATGTTTAACGTGCAATACTACAACTGTCATGTGAGAATTTGGAAATCTCGGGGGTCATTTGACCTTTTAAAGACATTTATCTGATTTTCTAGATTAATGACCGTAATTCAAATTTGAACTACATCTACATGAAACGGCTAACCATAACAGTTTGAAAAATCATATTTGTGTACTTGTGTGTGAGTTAATTCATTGTGCAGTAAATTACAAGGAATTTTCAAACATATTGGCCTCATGGAATGGACACATGCATGGAGTGCCATGGCATTTTAATTCCAAAAAATGAAAAAATGATGAGAAAAATATTGAACCTTTGCTTGATGTGATGTCATGCCACCAAGATGATGCGGTAAAAAAATTGGCCTATTTGGCGAAAGTTTGGGTACACACCCCTCACAAACCGGAACAACTCACTAGAAGGTTGTTGGTTCCAAGAGGGAACAATGCATGTTTGATTATGAACGGGAGATAGATTCCTATTACGGCCTTCAATTTTTTTTCTATGTTTAACGTGCACTACTACAACTATAATGTGAAATTTTGGAAAATTTCAGGGGGCATTTGACCTTTTAAAGACATTTAAGTTATTTTCTAGCCATTTAATGACCGTAATTCAAATTTGAACTACATCTACATGCAACAGCTAACCATAACGGTTTGAAAAATCATATTTTTGTACTTGTGTGCAAGTTAATTCCATGTGTAGTAAATTTGAAGGAATTTTCAAACATATTAGTCTCATGGCATGGACACATGCATGGAATGCCATGGCTTTTTAATTGTAAAAATTAAAAAATGATCAGAAAAACATGAAACCTTGTTTTATGTAATGTCATGCCACCAAGATGATGTGGTAAATTTTTTTCCTGTTTGATGAAAGTTTGGACACAAACCCCTCACAAACCGGAGCAACTCACTAGAAGGCTCGTGGTTCCAAGTGGGAACAATGCATGTTTGATGACAAACGGGAGAAAACTTCCTCTTCTGGCCTTCAAATTTTTTCTATGTTTAACGTGCACTACTACAACTGTTATGTGAAAAATTGGGAAATTCTAGGGGTCATTTGAACTTTTAAAGACATTTAAGTGATTTTCTAGCCATTTAATGACTATAATTCAAATATGAACTACATCTACATGCAACGACTAACCATAATGGTTAGAAAAATCCTATTTTTGTGTACTTGTGTGTGAGGCAAAAAATCATCAGACGATGTAAATATCTTGTGTTCAAAAAAAGAAATGTAAAGATCTGACAAGACAATCGACCTCCACACGATTGGCACTCTATTTTGCGCCTCGAGGTTTGGTAGGTGAGTGGCGGGGGTTATTAATCAGACATGGTTCTGTATTGGAAACCATCAGCTATTAAGTTTACAAATGGATTTTGTTGCGGGAATCGTGTGTAATTCAAACAACAGTACTCGTAAATTCCGGCGACCGGTGTGTGTACTATTCCCGTCGATCTAGATTCCGGCCGCCAATAATTACCACCTTGCTCACGTTGTCCCGCCTTCATTCTCATCGACATCCTCCCCTCACCGGTCTGCCCACGCACCGATGAGGAGTCGCCACCCCCCGAGGACGCTCACTCGATGAGCAGTGAAGAGGACCCCTACGCGCAGTTGGACGAGGTTGCGCCGGACCCCCCAACTTTGGAATGGTTTTGGGGCCAGTACAATCTTTGTCTATGGAAGTCGCTACCGCTGACGGAGAAAGCCAGGCAAGTGGCATTTAAGAAGGAGATGGAGGAGGAAGCCAGGTACTAGGCGGCCTGTGAAGCCCGTGATGCTTCCTGGAAAAAGGCGGCGGTGGAGCTTTGGGGGCGGGCGCATCGTCATGCAGAGGAGGTGTACGAAGACGGGTACTTTGCGAGGAAGGTCAAAGGCGCTAGGCGCCTCATTGTTGCGTGGAGGTGGGCCAATAAGCTCCAGCGTGCCACCAACGAGGAGCTCAAGTGGGTGCCCAACGAAATGGCAAGATCGTTCGCGCTCGTCCGCTAGCAAGAGGCAGATTGGTACGTCAAGCGCTGTGAGGCACAAGAGGCGGAATATTACCTCCGCGCTGGGAAGACGCTCCGCACCGGGGAGCTGCTGGCGAGGGGCTGCCGGAATACTGCCCACAGGAGGGATTATTAGTTTTAGTATTGTTCGTTTTAAATTTTAAGCATTGTACTTAGTAGTTATGTACCATCACGTATATGTGATGATATTATATATATTATGTGATGAACTAATGAACAATTATATATATATATATATATATATATATATATTATGAATTCCATTTTCTTTCTATTTTTGTATACTAATTGGAATCCAGCTGTTATCATCCACATATACAGAATGGAAAGCGTATGTACACACATTGAAACACAACATATAAGAATGGGAAACAAAGTACACACATTGAAACAGAGCAATACTATGATTGCTATGAATACATAGCTATCCATGTCGAAATGATTCAACAAAATAAAATGTGTCCATGAGACCATGACCGGCAGCCCTTGCCTATGGTAGCTCTTGGCTCTTCCTGAACTCGTACAGGCGTTCGTCCATTCGGTCGAAATGCTCGCGGTACATATGGAGCGCGATCTCAAGCTCCAAGTTGGCTATTTCTTCGGAGATCACCAGCTCGAGGATGCGACGGCCATGTTCCAATAGTCTCGCTCTGCGGTGCTCCAATAGTCCTGCTGTGCGGCGAGCCGCCACCTATTGGTGTGGACGCGCCTAGATTGATCTATGGCGCGCCATCGATCATGTTGTGCGGCGAGCGACAGCTTATTGGCGCTGACATGCCTATCTTGATCCGCGGCGCTGAAGCGCCATGCGCCAAGGGTCTGCTCAACCGTGGCAATGACGCGCATCACAACGTCGTCCATCACGTTGCCAGGGAGCGCCTTGTCCTCGACTGGCCATGGTGCCTTCTCGTTTTCCTTGTTGACGAGGTTGATGGCAGAGGCGGCGCTTTGGTGGTTTGGCATGCTTGGAAATGTTGGATGTGCTACAGGCTGCGATTGTTGCCTCCGTGCATCGCAGGCCGCCTAGGTTTGTTTATGCACAATATCGCTGGGTGGCGGGAAACCGGTGAGGAAATGGCAAGAACAGTGGCGTGTTCATAAAAGGCCATCAATTAATGGAAAACTTGGCATAGAAGGAACATCAAGCTAGCACAAAAAGTAGATGATGATCAGATGATCATTTATCCTAGTTAATTATGCATGTAATAGTTTACTTTGGTGTGTGGAAATGTCATGTGTGTACTAGCCACCTATATAATTGGATGTTTGCCGCGTATTACACACATCTTGTTTATGTGAAACGTTTCAGTTCTCTTGGCTCAACACAAACAGTTTATTGGAATAAACTGTTTGCCCTCCATTGCACACACCTTGATCTGTCAGAACCGCTTCTGTTGCGTTGCCTAATCGAAAACAGTTCATCTGAGTGAACCATATGTCGTATATCGCACACACCTTGATCTGGTTAACCATTTCTTTTGTGTTACCTAATCACAAACAGTTCATCTGAGTGAACTGTACGTTGTATATCACACACGCCTTCATCTAGCTGCCTGTTTCTTTTGTTCGACCACATCGCAAACAATTAATTGAACTAAACCGTATGCCCCTCATCACACACGCAAGTAAAATCTGAACCGTGTTTGATGTATCCTTCATCGCAAACATTTTGCATCTTTTATACGGTTTTTTTACATCACCGTTTGCGATTAATGCATCGCACACAGTTTCCTCAAAGGGTCTCTAATCATAGTGTAGCATTAGCAGCATCCTGCAGTAGTGTTGTTTTTGAGTTTCGTAGAAAAGGAATACCAAACGGAGTCCAAATGGAATAAAATGAAAGAAGTGCTAAGAACTGAAATATTAAAGCTTCTGGAAGAAGGTATAATCTATCCCATAGCTGATAGTAGATGGCTAAGTCCCGTTCATTGTGTCCCTAAGAAGGGAAGTATTACTGTTGTTCCTAATGACAAAAATGAACTTATTCCACAAAGAATTGTCACTGGCTGTAGAATGGTAATTGATTTTAGAAAATTAACTAAAGCAACTGTAAAAGATCATTACCCTCTTCCTTTTATTGATCGCATGTTAGAGAGATTATCTAAGCACATACACTTTTGTTTACTTGATGGATATTCTGTTTTTTCTCTAACACCCGTTTCACAACCTCATCAAGAGAAAACCACCTTCACTTGTCCTTTTGGAACTTCTGCTTATAGACGTATGCATTTTGGTTTATGCAATGCACCTGCTACCTTTCAAAGATGTATGACTACTATATTCTCTAATTTTTGTTAAAATATTGTTCAGGTTTTCATGGATTATTTTTCTGTTAACGAAACTTCTTTTAATGATTTCTTAAGAAACCTTGATCGAGTTTTGCAGAGATGTGAGCAAACTAATCTTGTTTTATCAAGGTATTGTCTTGGGGCATAAAATTTCCGAACGCGGTATTGAGGTGGATAAAGCTAAAGTTGATGCAATTGAGAAAATGCCATGTCTTAAAGATATTAAAGGTATTCGTACTTTCCTTGGTCATGCTGGTTTCTGTAGGAGGTTTATTAAAGACTTCTCTAAAATTTCTAGGCCTCTTGCAAATCTTTTACAAAAGGGTGTTACTTTTTTTATGATGATTGTGTAGAAGCCTTTAAAACACTTAAGAAAGCCTTAACTTCTACACCAATATTACAACCACCTGATTGGAACTTGCCATTCGAAATTATGTGTGATGCTAGTGATTATGCTGCTGTGTTGTCCTAGGACAAAGAGTTGATAAAAAATTAAATGTTATTCATCATGCTAGTAAAACTCTAGACAGTGCTCAACAAAATTATGCTACTACTAAAAAAGAATTTTTAGCAGTTGTGTTTGCTTGTGATAAATTTAGATCTTATGTTGTTGATTCTAAAGTAATCGTTCACACTGATCATGCTGCTATAAAGTATCTTATGGAGAAGAAAGATGCTAAACCTAGACTCATTAGGTGGGTTCTTGTGCTACACGAATTTGACTTACATATTACTGATAGAAAAGGAGCTAGGAACCCCATAGCTGATAACTTGTCTAGGTTAGAAAATATTCTTGATGACCCACTACATATTGATGATAGCTTTCCTGATGAACAACTTGCTGCAATAAATGTTTCTCATAATAGTCCTTGGTACGCTGACTATGCTAATTACATTGTTGCTAAATATATGCCACCTAGTTTCACATACCAATAAAAGAAAAAATTCTTCTATGATTTCAGACATTACTTTTGGGATGACCCACATATTTATAAATGAGGAGTAGATGGTATTATTAGACATTGTGTAACTGAGCATGATCAAGAACAAATCGTACGGAAATGTCACTCCAAAGCTTATGGAGGACATCATGCGGGAGATAGAACTACTCAGAACGTGTTGCAATCTGGGTTTTATTGCGCTACTGTCTTCAAGGATGCCCCGTAAGTATGTTTTATCTTGTGATGAATGTGATAGAATTGGTAATATCGGTAAGCGTTAGGAAATGCCTATGAATTATTCACTTGTTGTTGAACCATTTGATATTTGGTGTTTTGATTATATGGGACCGTTCCCTTCCTCTAATGGGTATACTCAATTTTGGTTGCTATTGATTATGTTACTAAGTGGATAGAAGCTATTCCAACTAGTAGTGACGATCACAACACTTCCATTAAAATGCTTAAACAAGTTATTTTCTCAAGGTTTGCAGTCCCTAGATATTTAATGACTGATGATGGTTCACTCTTTATTCGTGGTGGTTTCTGTAAAATGCTTGCTAAGTATGATGTTAACCATAGAACTGATTCACCGTATCATCCTCAATCTAGTGGTCAAGTTGAACTTAACAATAGAGAAATAAAACTAATATTACAAAAATTGTCAATAGGCCCCGAAAGAACTGGTCTAAGAAATTGGATGTTGCACTATGGGCCTACAAAACAGCATACAGAAGTCCTATGGGTATGTCTCCTTATAAAATGGTTTATGGAAAAGCTTGTCATTTGCTTCTTGAGTTAGAACATAAAGCATATTTGACAATTAAAGGACTCAACTATGATTTCAAACTTGCCAATGAAAATAGGTTATTTGATATTAGCTCACTAGATGAATGGAGAACCCAAGCTAATGAAAATGCCTGATTATTTAAAGAAAAAGTTAAGAGATGGCATGATAAAAGAATTCAAAAGCGGGAATTTAAAGTTGGGGAATATGTTCTTTTGTACAACTCTCGTTTTAGATTCTTTGTAGGTAAACTTCTTTTCAAATGGGAAGGACCATATATTATCGAAGAGGTTTATCGCTCTGGAGCTATCAAATTTATAATGCCAAAGGTACTAACCCAAATGTGGCCAATGGGCAAAGAATTAAATAATGTATCTCAGGTGTCGGTGCAATAGACCCGAGGTATGTTTCCCAACTATGCACATGCACAAGATCAAGATTGGAGCATCAACTTAAGCAAGAGATTGAAGAACCAACAAACTTGAAGAACCAACATGTAGCTTAGAGAGATCAAGATCGAGGCAAAGGGACAGGATATCAGCAAGAGAAGGCCTCCCTCGCCGGGCAGGTGAGCCTGGCAAGGGGCCAGGCCACCACCAGAAGCAAGCAGCCAAGACTCCCCAACTGCACCTTCCGGGGATTGCGGGGCCTGAACCACCCCGCCGACCACGCAAGAACGACCCACTGACGGTTCTTTGTGATTAAGTAGCGGCATTCGCCACATGGCACCCATCTCCTATGAAAGAAACCCACAGGTGACACCCGTCCAACGACGTATCAAGAGAACAGGCGCGGAGCTAGCAAGATAAGCCAGGCAGGCCTTGCCGGGCAGCTTGTGATGTGACACTGAGCGGTGCATTTAATGCACCCTGCCGGCCGATAGAGTTAGGTATGATAGCACTATTTGCTATCATATTAGTAGTTAATGACTGTTTTGCCACTGTGGTCACCCCTTAATCTATAAAAGGAGGCCCATGGCAGTCGTGGGAGGGGGTTAGAGGGTTGGAAACTTGACAAAACCCAAGCCATCATATGCTTGTGGTCACTGTATCCCTGAGGGAGACCATGCAGGGCCAGTGTACCACATACCACCACGTTCATTTCCACCATCAACCCACCAAAGCAGGAGTAGGGTTTTACCTCTTACGGTGGCCCGAACCTGGGTAAATTGTTTGTGTGCTCTCTACCGTTCTGCCGCATGCTGGTCTTCTCTTTGTGCAACGTGATGTCCCCCGCCGAACCAGCAATGTGCCGCCCGGTCCCATAGGTGGCTGCGGACATCCTGCGACATATTTGGCACGCCAGGTAGGGGGCTCGCTTGTGCGAACCTAAAAGCATGTGCAGCACATCATCTTCATCGCCATCTTCATCTTCGACGACGCCATCGACCATGGCGCCCAAGAAGAAGAAGTCCGGCCCTTCGGCCCGGCCATCCACCTCAAAGGCTCCGCCGCCTACACCCTGAAATGCCATAGGAGATGCAGGGACAAGTGAGGACGTGAGCACTGCTGGGGACGTGGCAGGAGCAAGTGGCGCCGTCGCCACTCCCCCTGCGGCAAACACGGGGGCTGAAGGCATCGGAGGAGAACAGCTTCAACAGCGTGTCTACGGTCAAGCTCCGCAAAGGTGTGGACGGGAGGGTGACTCCGCTTACATCCCCTCCTCCCACTGACGGAGCCGCAGACCCTCGAGCGACATCGCCGCTTGACCCCGCTGCCCAGGTGGCCGCCCCATCGTAGCGCGGGCGCGCCATCGCCACGGGCACCGTCAGGAGCCAGGTGACGATGCAGTCGAGGTCATCAACTTCCTTGGCAAGCACAGCCACGGAGGCTATGGCGTGGGCCCAGCTACTACTAAGGTTCCCTCCAACAGCCGAGCAAATGGACGAATGGCGTTCCACCATCCGGAGTCTGCTCGGTTTCGCTGAGGCTGGGGGCTCACGACGCGCTGGCCCGCCACGACCTCCCCAAGTGACGACGACTCTTCCTACTTCTATCCGAATGGAGGGGGATGTCCCTACCATGCAGTCCCCACCATGATAGCAGGCGCGGGCGCAGGAAGAACAAGATCTCGATGACGTCTCGATGGCCTCTTCCGACCCTCAATCACGTCCGGGCCAACAGCGAACCCCGCAGGATAGGCGTCCAGGAGACGCGCACGTTGTCGTGGACGAGCTCTCGACGACCCTCGCCAGGCCGACGGGTGCGGCGGCCTCAATGTCGATGAGCCTGCATTCGGCGTAAGCGGGTCCCTTCCTTTCAAGGTCGGCTGCTCTGTCTTTACACGCGAGTTGTGGCAAGTCTGTTAGCCGTCCGTCCGCACATTCAAGCCGGAGATACCCGAGAAGTACGACAGGAGACTGAACCCGGCAGTGTTCCTGAGCATCTACACAATTTTTGTTCAGGCTGCCTGGGGAAGAGATGAGAAGGTGTTCACCAACTCTTTCCTATTGTCTCTCAAGTCCAACATGAGATCTTGGCTCATGCACCTCCCGGAGAACACCATTTCATCCTGGGTAGACCTGTGCAACGAGTTCGTCGATACCTTCACCGGTGGCCACCAAGAGCCTGGCAGGCCTAGCGACCTACAACTTCTCCACCAGAAGGTAGGAGAAAGTCTCGGTAGGTATTTACAAAGATTCAGCAAAGTCCATAGGAATATTCCGAATATCCATCCTACAGCTATTATAGCAGCCTTCCAGTCCTATGTGCTTAACTGTTGCATTCGTTCTAAGATGAATGTGTGGTTGCCCAAGACTATGAAGGAGCTGTACACACTAGTGGATAAGTGTGCTCTGATGGAGGAAGGAAGGAAGTTGCCCAGAGAGGAGGACTGGATCAATGTTGATTCAAAGGAAGAAGATGCATCAACCAGTCGAAAAAAGGGCAAGAAGCACAACAAGAAGCCAAGAGATAAGACAATGATGACTGTGGAAGGTTCTGGTATGCCTAGTACCGGCAAGAAGGCCAAGGCCGAGGCCCCCGGCAAGGAAGTTGCCATGTTCACTGCCTTCCTGGAAGCCGCTGCCACGGAGAAGGCTGGGAAAGGTGAAGGGTCGTACTGTAAGATCCACTGGACCAAGGGCCATGACCTCCATGAATGTTATCAAGTTGAGTATCTTGTCAAGAGACAGAGAGCCGAGTATGATAAGCTTGATAAGGAGAAAGGTCAGAATGCTGCTGGCGGAAAGGGCCGAGGCGGTGAAGCAAACCGTCCCGGCAAACCCTTTCGGAACCAAGGAAAACCTGCCAGGAGCCAAGAGAAGGAAACCTGTGATGATTTGAGTGATGGAGGAAATGAAGAGGAAACTAGTGAGCTGGAATTTCAGAAGTCCACTAACGCCCTATGCATCGATGGGGGTGCGTCCTTGCACTCCTCCCATCGCTAGCTCAAGCGATGGGAAAGAGAGGTCAATGCTATGGAGCCAGTGCCAGAGGCCCGGAAGCCGCTCAAATGGTCTCGCACGTCCATCATCTTTGATGAGGAGGACCACACTTGCCGCACCACCGCGGTAGGGTGTTTGTTGTTGTTGGTCTCCCCAACAATTCGCAACCTCAAGGTCACAAATATGTTAGTGGATGGCGGGGCCGGGTTGAATCTGATTTCCCCCGCAGTTATTAACAAGCTTCAGATAGGAGAGGAAGAGCTGGAGGTTACCGGTACATCTCAAGGAGTCAATCCTGGAAGGAGCTGTCCCGAGGGAAAGATTACGGTGCCGTTGATGTTTGGGGGAGATCTGAACTACAGGACTGAGAAGATTGTGTTTGATGTGGTTGAGCTCCCCCTGCCGTATAATGGGATTCTAGGACGCCCAGCTTTGGCCAAGTTCATGGCAGCATCCCATTGTGCTTACAACACCTTGAAGATGCCTGGGCCGTTGGGAGTCATCACCATCCCATCAGATGAGAAGGATAAAATCATCAGTGTGGACATGATGTATCGGGATGCCGTCGTAGCAGAGGCTGCGGCAGCAACGGTCCCTGCCAAGGAAAGCAAAGGAAAGAAGTGGGATTGTAGGACCTCTGGCAAGGAGTCCGGGAAGCGTGCCCCCTCTGAGTGCACATCACCCGCTGACGACATGCCGGAGTGCTCCTACAGCAAGAGTTTGAAGGTTGCAGCACCCCAAGTGAAGAAGGTACCGGCATGGCTGGCTGGTGTTGATGGTACTTTCACCATCGGCGCCACCCTAGACGACAAATAGTAAAGCGCGCTCGTTGCCTTCCTGTGGGCGAATATCCATGTGTTTGCCTGGCAACCATCTGATATCCCTAGTGTTCCCAGGGAGGTAATCGTGCACCACCTTGCTGTCTGCCCACATGCCCGACCCGTCAAGCAGAAAGTTAGGAAGCAAGCCTTGGAGCGGGAGTAGTTCATTGTCGAGGAAATCAAGAAGTTAGAAGCAGCTGGATTGGTCAGAGGAGTACTACGCCCTACATGGTTGGCAAACCCAGTGGTAGTTCGGAAGGTGAATGGGAAATGGAGGCTTTGCATTGATTTCACAGAGCTCAATAAGGCTTGCCCAAAGGACCCATTCCCCTTGCCGCACATTGATCAGATTGTGGGTTCTACTTTAGGGTGTGATCTGCTCTCCTTTTTGGATGCATACTCCGGATATCACCAGATATTTATGTCCAAAGAAGATGAGGATAAAACATCATTCATCACTTCATGTGGTACATACTGTTTTGTCTGCATGCCTTTAAGATTGAGGAGTGTCGGGTCTACTTTTGCAAGAATAGTCCAGATTGGTTTTGAGCCACAGCTGCATAGAAACATAGAAGCCTAACCCGGAGAAGACATTTGCTAATTGGCGCAAGATCATTTGCTAACCCGGAGCCACACCCTTATCCAAGATTTGGAGGAGACATTTGCTAATTGGTGCAAGATCAACTTGAAGCTTAACCCAGAGAAGTGTGTGTTTGTGTTCCCTTCGGCAAGCTACTTGGATTCTTCGTGTCCCATCGGGGGATTGAAGCCAACCCCGACAAGATCAAGGCCATTGAGCAGATCCAAGCACCAAGGATAGTTAAGGATGTGTGGCGCTTGATGGGATGCATTGCCGCGCTAAGCAGATTTATTTACAAGTCTGTCGAGTGTGCCTTGCCGTTCTTGAAAATTTTGAAGAAGGCGGGGCCTATGAAGTGGAGCCCGGAAGCAGATAGTTGAAGACTTACCTGTCATTTGTGCCTACCTTGGTTGCATCCAAACCTCGAGAGCTGTTACTGCTTTACTTGGCAGCAACCAAACCAAGTGGTCAGTGCAGCCTTGGTAGCACAGCGAGAAGTGGATGAAGCAGAGAGCGGATAGACTGCGGCATAGTCAGAAGAGGATCGGAATAGGAGTAAGCACGACAACAAGTGCAACCCCAAGGACGTGGCAAGGAAGAAAGTGGTGCAGCGCCCAGTGTACTTCGTCAGCTCCTTGTTGGAAGGGGCTAGATCGAGGTACTCTGGTGTGAAGAAGTTGATCCTTGGCCTCATCATGGCCTCAAGGAAACTGCGTGACTACTTCCAAGCCAATGAGATGATGGTTGTTACTCATTTTCTATTGCAGAGGATACTCCGAAACCCTGACGCTACTAGTAGAGTAGTGGAGTGGGATTTGGAGTTATCCAGCTTTGGTTTGAAGTTTGAGAGCACTTCAACCATTCAAAGTAGGGCATTGGCAGAGTTTATTGTAGAATGGATGCCAACCCCTGAAGAGAAAGCAATGGAAACAACTCTCCTCGGCTAGGAATCACCCCAAGAATGGATTATGTATTTTGATGGTGTTTTTTCCCTACAAGGAGAAGGAGCTGGCATGCTACTTGTTGCCCCCTCCAGGGAGCACTTGAAGCACGTCATCCAAATGCACTTTGCCCGAGAAGAAGCCACCAACAATACAATCGAGTATGAAGGGCTCCTTGCCGGGCTCAGGATTGCAGCAGAATTGGGAATCAAGAAGCTGATCATTCGAGGAGATTCACAGTTGGTGGTGAGACAAGTCAATAAGGATTATCAAAGCCCATTGATGGAAGCATACATTGAGGAAGTAAGGAGGTTGGAGGAGCGCTTTGACGGGTTGCAAACAGAGCACGTACCCAGTGCGGAAAACAACATAGCTGATCACCTGTCAAAGCATGCTACGCAGAAGCTTCCTATGGAACTAGGAACTTTTGTTCTCCACCTCTCTCAACCCACCGTATCACTAACCAGAATGGCCAGGAAAAGGATAAAGTTGGACTACGGTAAGCCTCTCCTAATCGAGCCATCTGCTCCCGGCAGAGACCCTGTCGGAAACAACTCCTCACAGCCTACTAGACCACCCCCTCCAGCCGGGCCTATGGACCCCACGAACGAGGCTGGTGCTCCCGCAGTCAAGGAGGTGCCACTAGTCCTCGTTGCCGAGCCTCAGGCTCCAACTTGGGCAAGGCACATCGTTCGCTTCTTCCAAACCAGAGAACTCCCCGGCGACCCAGATGAAGCTGAGAAAGTAGCTTGGAGGGCCAGTGTGTATCAGTTTGTCGATGACACTCTATACAGAAGGAGTTCCAACGGTGTGAAATTGAAGTGTGTTTGTCGGGAGGATGGAAAGGAACTGTTGACTGAGATTCACAAAGGAATGTGCAGCTCACACATTGGATCAAGGGCATTAGTTGGGAAAGCATTCCGACAAGGATTCTATTGGCCCATAGCCCTCCAAGACACAGTTGAGCTCGTCACGACATGTGAAGCCTGTCTGTTCCATTCCAAGAACACACAACTGCCTGCCCAAGCTCTTCAGACAATCCCTCTGTCATGGACATTTTCTGTCTGGGGGCTTGATATCCTCGGCCCCTTCCCACGAGTAACCGGGGGCCTTGAATTCTTGTTCGTTGCCATCGACAAGTTTACAAAGTGGCCGGAAGTGACTGCCGTGAGGAAGGTGACTGCTCAGTCAGCTATCAAGTTCTTGAAGGAATTGTTGTGTCGTTTCGAAGTTTCGGCAAGGATCATCACTAAGAACGACACCCAATTCACGAGCCACGCCTTCATGCAATATGTTCAAACCCTTGGATGCAATATCTCATTTCCCTCTGTGGCACACCCCGGAGCAATGGACAAGTTGAGAGGGCGAACACTAAAGTGCTTCCTGGACTCAAGACAAGGACTTTCGATATGCTATAGGAGCACGACAGGTGATGGATCGGGGAGCGACTAGTAGTTCTCTGGTCCCTTAGAATGACACCTAATCGAGCTACCGGGCAGACTCCCTTCTCCCTGGTCTACGGGGCAGAAGCAGTTATCCCCACGAAACTTATTTATGGGTCTCCTTGAGTGCTTGCCTACGATGAAGTATCGCAAGATCAGCACAGGCGTGATGACACTGTGCTACTTGAGGAGAACCGTCTCCGGGTTGCTATGCGTGTTGCATGCTATCAGCAAGCCCTGCATCGCTATCAAAGCCGCAGGGTTCGTGCCCGGTGTTTTGAGGAAGGTGACCTTGTCCTTGGGCGCGTTTAGTCCGCAAAGGGTACAGACAAGTTATCAGCGAAGTGGGAAGTCCCTCACCAGGTAGTACGAGTCTCCAGGACCGGCGCAGTCCGTCTGGAGATCGGAGATGGCACACTGTTGCAAAACTCAAGGAATATTGAGCATCTCCGTAAGTTCTACCCATAAGGCGCAGAGAGTGTCGTGCCCTGCCCGGAAGCCACCCATTGTACATGGCATTGCCGAAGTTGCATGTAACCCCTTGTACAAGCCGGGGCGATCACCTCGTGCAAGAGAAAATAAAGAAGCATTGTAGGGGGGCCCCAACTAAGATTGCATGCATGCACAAGCACACTCAGATCATTGCATAAGCATTTCATGAGCATTTGCATATGCATATAGATAGGATTGCATCCTGCATTCATTCTCATCTACATGGAGTTGCAGGTTCTTGCCGTGGACTTGGATTCCATAAGAGACAAGAAGATTGCACGGAACGGCGATCCCCGGCAAGCCGAACAGATAAGTTCACCTCTTGTCCATTAGTATTCTGTAAAGCTACAACTTTGCATAAGAAAACCTCGCCTCCCTCTTTGAAACTGAGGTGCTCCCATCCAAGACTCGAACATTCCTCCGGTCAGGGTGGTTGAAGTGGCCTTTGGGAAAAAGGAGTTGGCGGGGGCCTGGCCCCTCTATCTGTTCCCCGATAGAAGAAGTTCTCCGGCAGACAAAGAGTGTGACGACAGGATATCTTGCCAGGGAAAACTCGTTTATTCTATTAAAGAGGCACTTTTCCTCTGCATGGACATACACATGCACGAGTTCGCAACAAGACTCATCTTTTACATTCATATGCAGTTGCAAGTACAAGCGTTACAGAATACAAAGATGGACTTGAGAAATTACATTATTTGAATTAAAATCTGGCAATTGC
Organism: Triticum dicoccoides; assembly: GCF_002162155.2. Classification (NCBI taxonomy): domain Eukaryota; kingdom Viridiplantae; phylum Streptophyta; class Magnoliopsida; order Poales; family Poaceae; genus Triticum; species Triticum dicoccoides. The sequence goes on from NC_041382.1 coordinate 259,350,015, forward strand.
CTACTAGTTTAAGATTGCAAAAAATTTAAGTGCCCCTTTACGCCTTTGCCACTGTCCATCTCCTGCAGAAAGAGGTCGAAGGGCCAGAGGCGTGCACAGCTAGGATTCGGCGACTACCCAAGATCAGGGTGGCGCCGCTCCTTGACAGGGAGGAAGAAACCGGAGGGAAGGCATGGATGGTGACGCTGCCGGAGGACCAGATGGGTGGCACAGAGTCAGCAGCAAACACGACTCATTGGAACGGTCGTCCCCGTTCTTGACGTGTCGTGGGTTGGCAGTGCCATCCGTATCACTACCACCCGAAGACCTCGGCGCGACCACCATGCCGGGCATCATGCTCTCAAAACCCTTCCATAGAGAGCATGGTCGTCCCCGGGAGCCCTGACGTTAGAAGTCACCGCACGTCCCGAAGATGTGTGAGAAATCAAGGAGCCTTCCCGTCCGACAAAGAAAACCTTGTGCAGGAGGAGCCAGATTCACCCATGTTGGCGGCGAATCTCTCCTACAGCTCCTCCCCAATGTCGCAAAGGGAAGAAGAATGGGGAGCGGCCAACTACCACGCGCCTTGCCATCGCGAGCCGCGGCATGGTGTTGAGAGCATCCCCTCCCACTGAAGTCAAGGCCACGGGTGACCCGGCGGAAAGCGCACCAGGGTTGCCACTCCCGGCGTCGGTGCCACGTCACCCGAACCTTCCTTCCAGATCCAAGGGAAATCCCAAACAAAAGCCCGGTGGCTGGCCCCGGGCCCTTCCCTTCAGCATTACCAGAAGAAGTAGAGAACCAGGACAAGAGGAGGAAGAATACAGGGATGTGTTACTTCACACCCCCCCCGCTCCTCTCCTTTTATAATCCGAGCAGGGAAGGGCAGCTGCTCCGTCAACAAGCAACTGCCGCCCTCCTCCACCAATTCAAGATGGATGGACCCACTTCAAGATGCTCTTCCGCACCACGCACCTCCGTTACCTACCCTGTGCTATGCATGCAGCGTACGTGGCTAAGGATAAGAGCGCGCTGTCGAAAGAGTAATTTGGTGTGTTCTACCCCGTGCGTTAAACTCATCATGGGCCATCACTACCGCGGCCTCACCACTATTGCCTTTACACCACGCGCGGGGAAATCAGAAACCGCCCCCTAGAAAAAGACTAATGAAGCAGCAATGGAAAAACTTCAAAGGGGCCAACCCCTTCAGCAGCCCTGCCTGTGCACTTATTAGGCCCTACCCTGCCGATGCTCAGCAGCATGATCGGGGTAGGCCCGGGGGCTTCTGTCGGTGCAACAGACCCCGGGTATGTTGACCAACTATGCACAGGCACAAGATCAAGATTGGAGCACCAACTTAAGCCAGAGATTGAAGAACCAATAGACTTGAAGAACCAACATGCAGCTAAGAGAGATCAAGATAGAGCCAAAGGGACAGGATATCGGCAAGAGAAGGGCCTCCCTTGCTGGGCAGGCGAGCCCGGCAAGGGGCCAGGCCACCACTAGAAGAAAGCAGCCAAGACTCCCTCGAAGCACCTGCCGGGGCTTGCAGGGCCTGAACCACCCCACTGACCACGCAACAATGACCCACGTCGTCAATCAGTGTGGTGTCAAGCCTCAAGGTGATTAAGTGGAAGCATTCGTCACATGGCAACCATCTCCCACAAAAGAAACCCACTTGTGACACCCGTCCAGCGACGTGTCAAGAGAATAGGCGCGGAGTAAGGATGGCAATGGACCGGGATTTGGTCGGGTTGAACAATATCAAATCCATATCCATATTCATGAAAATAGTCTTTGTCCACCCATGAAAAAATCCATGGGTGAAAAATTGTGTCCATGTCCAAACCTGATGGATATCCATACCCCCTGGATATCCATACCCCCTGGATATCCATTGGGTCCTCTCAAGATATAAAAATAAGACATAAGACAATGTTAACATAATATCTTCCATTCTTTACCTCGTGGCAAGCTAGACTTCACTAAAAATGTCCACTAACAACCTAACATCATTTAGTACTTTTATAAAAGATGAGAACGACGAGTCATTTAACTTGAAGATAAAAATAAGGGAAGGGGCAGAAGAGTATGTTAGCGGGGATTGAATGTCAACTAATGAAAGTTACAGTGGGGACTGTGATATCCCTTTTGCATGCTTTACATAACAAAGTTTCAAATTGTAGTGGACATGTGACTATGGGATAGGGATATCAGATTTTTTCCCATTAATGCATACTATTAGGTCGGGTTTTGGTATATCCATGGGTACAAGATTATATCCATGCCCTACCCGCGAGCAATCGGGTCGGGTTTGGGCACCACCCATGGGCACAAAAGCGTATCCAAACCCTATCCATTCGGGTCGGATATCCATAGGTATCCGTGTCCATGGGTAAAATTGCCATCCTTAGCGCAGAGCTGGCAAGATAAGCCCGGCAGGCCTTGCAGGGCAGCTAGTGATGTGACACTAAATAGTGCCTTTAGTGCACCCTACTAGCCCGCAGAGTTAGGTATGGTAGCACTATTTTCTATCATATCAGTGGGCAATGACTGTTTTGCCACTATGGTGACCCTTTAATCTATAAAAGGAGGCCAATGGCAGTCGTGGGAGGGGGTTAGAGGGTTGGAAAGTTGACAAAATCCAAGCCATCATACGCTCGTGGTCACCATAGCCCTGAGGCAGACCTTGCCGGGCCAGTGTACCCCATACCACCACATTCATTTCCACCATCAATCCACCAAAGCAGGAGTAGTGTTTTACACCTCACGGCAGCCCGAACCTAGGTAAATTGCTTGTTTGCTCTCTGTCGTGCTACCGTGCACTAGTTTGCTCTTTGTGCAACGCGACGTCCCCTGCCGAACCAGCAAGGGGCCGCCAGGTCCCATAGGTGGCCACGGACATCCCGCGACATTAGGTAAGCCTATTAATGTTGACATCAATGTTTTTCAAACCATGACACTAGAGGAACACATAAAAGAAACATTCTGGATCCTTCCAGAATCCTGAAAAGAGAAGGTACATTATACAGTAAGTAAATAGACTCAATGCCAATCATATCATGATTACGGATTTTACTCGTGATCAAAAGGTGGATGGCCGGTCCATGAAGGACATCTTCACCCTCAACGAGAAAATCAACTTTCTGCAAAGCTGAATCTATGATCTCCAAAATAAAGTCTTTGAATACGAGGCAAGATAAAGGTATGAGTTTGGTTGCCAGGTACAGGACTTGCGAGACTCTTGCTTCCTCTTATGATGGTGAGCCACTGGCATGGAAGCCGAAGGATAAGCTCGCTACTACCTCATCACCACCAGCATCATGTTCTTAAACACCAAAGGGGACTTGAGTACATGGTATGGGCACTCTCCTTGCCTTGTGCCAAGCTTGGGGGAGGTGCCCCGGTATCGTATCATCACCACCTGCTTTGCCTTTATCTATCTTAGTTCGATCTTTAGTTATCTTTTGAATTGATTCAATAAAACTTTAGTTCATTATTTTTCGAGTTCTTGCTTAGTGATCTGTCTATGTATGTAATTGTGTGCGATATATAATAAAATTTATTTCGAGTTTTCCTTTCTTTACGTTTATGTTTCAATCAAAATAAAAAAGGAAATAATGAAAAGATCATATGATAATCTTATGGTAAGTAATGAAATCACATAAAGAAAAGTACAAGTGGTAAAATCTACTGGAGATTGATAAACATAGCATTGGTCAATGATGGAATACATGAAAGAATTAATAGCGGAAGAGAAGATTCACATGCAAGTACACTATCTTGGACATCTTTTATGATTGTGAGCCCTAATTAAAATATTATATGCCAAATTTGTTGACGTTGGAAAAGGAATAGAACGTAATGATTTATGTTTATTCATATTCACATAGAATATATATTGTCATGGATCCTATAACATAAGGGGCAATATCATTGCTGAATATCTTTGCCAGCCAAAAATTCCACACTAAGTAGAGATACTACATATGCATCCAAAAACCCTTAAACCCAAATCTTGTTTTGAAGAGTCCATCATACCTACCTATGGATTGAGTAAGATCCTTCATGTAAATTGTCATCGGTGCAATAAGGCAATAAAAATTGCTTCTTGCTGTGTTGGATCATTTAGTGCAAGAGAAAATTAAGCGTTGTACGAACTTGTGACGGCAAAGTAATAAAGGCGACAGATTGCATAATGAAGGTTGCTGTCATATGGGGCAATGTAACATGACATTCTTTTGCACTAAGAGATTGAGCATACAACCAAAAGGCGCATGACAACCTCTGCTTCCCTCTGCGAAGGGTCTATCTTTTACTTTTATGTATTTATTTTTATGCAAGAGTCAAAGTATTCTTTCCTATACCTTTTTATTTTCTATTTTTGCAAGCATAATGTGGTGAGGAAAGATCTAGGCACATATATCCAGTTGGATATGAGTGAGCATGGATTATTATTGTTGACATCACTATTGAGGTGAATATGTTGGGAGGTAAAACTATAGGCTCCTATATTTCTATGTGTCCGGTTGAAACTATTTACTCATGGGTATGCGGTGAGTGTTAGCAACCATAGAAGATTATATGATGGTTGAGTATGTGGACTTGCCAAAAGTCTCCGATATGAGACCCTTCCTGAAAGATGATGAATTGTAGTTGCAAAGTTGACTGAGAACATAGTTTGTTGGTTTCAACAGAGTTTATCCTTTTACTTTGATGTTGTGATGAATTTTTACTTGTTCATGAGAAGTGATATGATAAAAGTTATGTGAATAAAGTTCTATGATAAAGTTTGTGGTCGTTATAATAATAAGCAAGATGCTTCTATGTCCGTATTTTGTTTTTATTGACACCTCGCTCTCTAAGCATGTTCGCATGTTTTTATATCGGTTTTTTCACTTGAGGACAAGCGAGGTCTAAGCTTGACGGAGTTGATATGTCCATTTTGCATCATGTTTTCCTGCTATCATTTACAATGTTTTATGCATAATAATGCTTTATGGAGTAACTCTAATGCCTTTTCTCTCATAATATGGAAATTTTACGCAAAGTGGGAGAATTCTGGCGGTTAGAATTCTGGACCTAAAAAAGCTATGTTAGAATTACCTATTCCACACATCTCCAAAGAGCTGAAAATTTACGAAGAATTGTTTTGGAATATATAAAAAATACAAGAGAAAATAACTACCGGAGGGGGGGCCACCTAGTGAGCACAAGACACCATGGTGCGCTAGGCTGCCAAGCGCGCCGTGATGGGATGTGCTCAGCCCAGCCCACCTCCGGTGCACATCTTCTGGTATATAGGTCATTTTGACCTATAAAAAATGTGGGGAGGACTTTCTGGACGAAGTGCCATCATTTCGATGTGGAACTTGGGAAGGAGCACTTTTTCCCTTTGGCAGGAGCGATTCCGCGGAGATAACTTCCCTCCTAGAGGGGGAAACGAAGCCATCGTCATCACTAACAACCCTCTCATCTTTGCGAGGCCAATCTCCATCAACATCTTCAATGGCACCATCTCCTCTCAAACCCTAGTTCATCTCTTGTGTTTAATCTTTGTACCGGAACCTCAAATTGGTACCTGTGGATGTCTAGTAGTGTTGATTACATCTTCTAGTTGATTACTATATGGTTTATTTGGTGGAAGATTATATTTTCAGATACATTATGATATTTAATACCCCTCTTATCTTGAGCATGATTATCACTTGTGAATAATTACTTTCGTTCTTGAGGTCACGGGAGAAATCTTGTTGCAAGTAATCATGTGAACTTGATATGTGTTTGATATTTTGATGATATGTATGTTGTGATTCCCTTAGTGGTGTCATGCGAATGTTGACTACATGGCACTTCACCATACTTGGGCCTAATGGGATTCATTGTGGAGTAGTTATTAGATGATGGGTTGCTAGAGTGATAGAAGCTTAAACCCTAGTTTATGCGATACTCCATAACGGACCGATTTGGATCAAAATGTTTAATGCTATGGTTAGATTTTATCTTAATACTTTTCTTGTAGTTGTGGATGCTTGAGAGGGGGTTAATCATAAGTAGGAGGTTTGTTCAAGTAATAACAACACCTAAGCACCGGTCTACCCACATATCGAATTATCAAAGTAGCGAACACGAAACAAACTAACATGATGAAAATGACTAGATGAAATTCCCATGCACCCTCAAGAACGCTTTGCTTATTATAGGAGACCGTTTTGGCCTGTCCTTTGCCACAAAAGGATTGGGTTACCTTGCTGCACTTTATTTACCATTACCGTTACATATCCGTTATAGATCATCTTGCTACCAAACGACCTGTTACCGCTTATTTCAGTGCTTGCATAAATTACCTTGGTGAAAACCGCTTGTCATTTCCTTCTGCTCCTCGTTGGGTTCGACACTATTACTTATTGAAAGGAGCACGATTCACCCCCTATACTTGCGGGTCATCATCACGTCATAGTGATTCGAGTTCATCGAGTATCTCCTATGGGTGATGGAGCATACAGACTCGCCCGAGGCGAAAGTTAGGCGGAGGTGGTGGGCGTACATGTCGAAGGTCGAGCATCTGGATGATAACGAATCGATCGAGTATGGTGTGCCATTCGTGAGAGTGCAGTGGTAGTCGGAGCCAGAGGAGTATTCCTTCTCCCACCGTAAGTGGAGGTCTGATGGTGTGACGTCGTTTCCCCACCGTTCTCCATGGTTCCCTCGCCTCTCACTTCGTTCCAACGGCGGCAGTATGGTTTAAGGTAAGCTTCGCAGTAACCTAAAATTCCATTTGCTCATGCTTACAATCAATGTGACGGCTAATGAAAATCATAGAATAAGTATTGGGTAGTACTCTGAGTCTCCGAGTACTACGCCAATCACCCTAAAATAGCTCTGGACCAAAAACAAAGTTGTGATAATGTGTACAAATAAAGAAAAATTGATTGGTGCTTATTTCAGAAAAGCGTACTCCCTAGAATAGTGCCAATATAAGATACTCCTATTTGATTAGAGGATTTGCTGCAACACTGAAACAAGTAAAGTGTCCCCTAAAAATATGTAAAGTGCAAGTGAAACACCGACATATTTAATATTCTGCAGCGGGTTGGCAAGAACTTGAGGAACCATCCGAGCATCTGTGCTTTTCCAAGCCACGTTTATGTTAAATATTGGTACCTTGCACTCTTCATATATGCTGGTTCCTTCCATACATTTGTGTAGTTCCACCAAAATATTGTTGAATAACCCTGTTTGCACAGATAATGAAAAAGTGTGGTTACATTATGGTGGCAGTAGTTGATGAAACATACACTAATAAATCGAAGAAACTTCATTTTCTTAATGGGAAAAGATTGCGATAGTATCACAGTATGCCATGCTACAAGGGAGAGATGGGCCCTGCGACGCCTCATATGGTAGGCCTCATACTGGAAATCGACCCAATTAACCCTGATACACCTTCTGCCAGTGATGAACATAAGTGTATAGCAGTAGTACAAGGAGGGGCCTTGAGACATTACAATCTCTATTTTCATGTAGTTCTACTAAAATTAAGCACCCCAGTTTGCAGAAACACTTAAACTTTAACAATGGGACTAGTTGATGAAACATATACTAACAAAGAGAAGCACTTTCTTTATCTCCATTGAAATGAAATGATAGAGCGGACAATAGCTCCATCATAACTGTATTATTAGTTCATCTTATCAATGGCACTAGGGTCGAGTAGGCGGCAAGCAAGGTGTACCGTGCATCACAAGGTTGGAGTCTGGGGGTGCTTAGACTGGGATGCTAAAGCTGGCTCTTTCAGTCCCTATCTCCCCCTGATGTTTTTGTGGTAGCTTTTGGGTTGTAATCCAAACTTAGTCGAGCTGGGGCTGCGTCCTCCTACCTGCCTAGCTTATGTGGTGAACATGCTTCCTGTTAGTAGTTAGTCTGTTCTAGTAGTAGTTGCATAACCGCCTCTTACACTGAGATGTTGTTATATAATGGTTCTCTATGGTTGGGATTCTTTAATGAAATGCCAAAACATTGCCTCAAATTAATAGTGCACTAGATTAAGGTGCAAAATAATAACATTACTGATTTATCATGGCAGTGCCAAAACAGTAGCACAAGAGTAGAGTCAAAATGCAGGATCTTTGGCAAACGGTCAGACCAAAAAGGAACATACCTCATGATGGGAACCATATCTACAGTCAACGTCGTCGTAGAAGGGATGATACCAGTCACCAACATGGATGATTCCATTCATGGGACCTTTTTGTGCAATTCACCTAAAATGAAGCCATGTTTGCATCATGCAGTTAGCAAGTACTTGGTCCCATGATCTAGCAGCTTCTTCTTCATTAGTTGCAATAAAATTGAGCAACATCAAGGTTGGTCGTGAAGCTCGTGGAATGTTCAACCATAATTTGATATCATTTTGTGCAATTCAACTAAGATCAAGCGTGAAATGTATATCTTTGTTTGCACAAAAAGGTGGAAAGGAGGGTGACTAACAAGTGATGAAACATACATCAAATTAAAAGAAGCATGTTCCTTATCTGATTTGGAATCCTACAAGGAACGTAGCAATTTCTAAAGCAGCGGCATTGCCACATATTAGTGTGGGCATTTGGATTAACTATGACAACCGTTAAATACGACATTACTTTAATGGTGCCATTGCTTCATTTTACCAGCAACATTAGATTAAAAGCTCCTAAAGAGTTGGTATTCGGCCATGGGAGAGTAGGCTGACCAGGACAGTTGCATTTCTAATGAAAAGAAGCAACTTATCTTAATAGGAAATTTAGTGGGACATGAAAAACAGTGCCATTTATTCATATTACATGAGGAATTACATTGAAAACAACATTGGTTTAATATGTCCTTACTATAATAGTGGGACAGCTACATTTTACCAGTGGAATTACATAAGAGGGACTCGGGCAACAAACATCCAAACAGAATATCTGGGTTGGTCCCATTTTTGTTTGGTATAGCCACCTTCTACTGTGTGAGGCCAGCAAATCTTGTGCTTGACATACTCTGTTGACCTATCCCCCAGTCCCCACTTTCTTTCCTTTTCAGCCAATAGATCGGTTTATATCGAGTTTGTATTGCGTTTCCCTTTATTTCCCTATTAGACAAAGAGACCAGTTGGATAGCCAGTCTCTCCTACTTTTTGCCCCCATTATTTCCTCTTTTGACCAAGTCCGAGATTCAGGTAACAAATCTCCACCACCCCACCCCCTTTATTCCTATTTGAACCAAGTAGTACTAGATTCGATTGCATGAAGTAGTGCTACTAGATTCGACTACATGAAGTAGTTTTACCTCTTAACAATAAAATTTTAGGTGGCTTTCAAACAGCCAATCGATCCTATCTACGAGGGGGCCTGAGAAGTAGTAAAATATACAAATGTAGCGACGTGAGGAGCCGGGGTAGTAGAGCAAGACCAGTTTCAAAGGAAGTTATATCTAAGGGTCGCCGAGATGTCACTAGGCGGGCGGCGGGAGACCGAATCTACCCACACTATGACAACGAGGGAGAAGGGGTTGGAGGCCATCCCTAGACGGCCCTACTTGGGAGAGAACGGCAATGCACGTTGATCGGGACATGCCGACAGTGGGCCAAAGTCATCGCTGAGGACGACTGCATGGACATAGCACCTTCTCACCTTCCCCAGCGGAGGGGATCTGGCCGGATTTATGACCAGCCGTGAGAAGAGAGAGAGAATGTGGCCACCACTGTCGTGTTTAGATCTGGAGAGGCAAGAGAGTGTGAAGAGAGCCACATTAGCAAGCAAGAGCGGAGGCTCCTACCTATATAGTGGAGTAGTTTTGTTTTTTCTACCGGAGTCGGCTTGACCTTGTCAATGACTGTCGAGAAGTCTTCATGCACGTGCCTCGGAGGCGCAGTTGTCGTCAGTTTGATGTGTAGCAACAAATTAATATAAGAAAAAAAATTCCACATGACAAGAAACCATAACCTCACTTCCCTAAGGAGATAACATGAATCTACGTTGGAGGTCCATGGACTACGTCCCGACGGACAAACTAGACGAGGATCAAAGCTCAAATTAAAGACAAACTCGTAGAAAAGGGGTCAATTGGTAGATGTCCTAATTAACATAGCCGACTTTACCTACATGGCAGCCGAGTAGTCTTCGTGCATGTGCCCCCAATGACCAGCGCCTTGGAGGAACACAGTTTTCACTGTTTAACCCTCACAGTGATCCGAAGCAGATGACACCTAATATTGCGAGATGACAAGAAACCTTAACCTAAGCGCCCCAAAGTAGATGGCCAGAATCTACACTAGAGTTCCATTGACTATGTGTAGACGAATGGCCTCAAGGAGGATCAGAGCTCGAAAGAGAAACTTGAAGAAGAAGAACTAACATCTGCGTGAGCTCTGAGCATGCCAGGACTAAAATCACTAACATAAACTAATAACCCGAGCGGAGGGACTCGATTTCCCTCCCCACCACCGACCGACAGAGTGGTGGGAAGAGGGGAGGGGTGAATCCACGGGCGGTGAAGCATGGACGGGAGAGGATGCCCTAGCCGCCTATGGTGACTGGAGTAGATTTGTATTTATACCAAAAATGGATTAAATTTTTATTTCTAATGTAATATACCTGGTGCTCCATTTTTTAGATTCCTCATCAGAAGTACAACCCTGTACAACACAACCTAGACGATATGTAGATGATTGCCAATCTAGCCATCAGCTGGAGGCTGGTCACATGCATGGACAAACTGATCTCCCGTGTCATGGAGGGATCATCCAGCCACCGACATGTGTACAACATTGCTCCAGTACTATCGCTCGTCTCTCTCTTTTTTAACTTAGCTGACTTGCGGGGACGAGGGAGTGTGCCTATGGTGAGTTCTCAATTCGGTGAGCGCCATGCCAGACCGACCGGCCGTCTGGGTTGCGACGCGAACGCTATGGGCGTGTTGTATACATGTGTACCACCATTTTCTTCTGGCTTTGCTCCATGGCACAATCCATTGTTACAAAATTATATTTAAAAGTCGAGGGCGCAGTAGTTCCTCCTAGTCGGTGCGACAGAGAGGCGAGAAGATGAGGAGTAGCGGATTCGACCGCTCGTTACTGCTGGATAGGTGCCCCCCTGTGATTTGACAGGCCATTTTCATTATTACTGCGGAGCTACGACTCTGGTGAGTGTCCCTGATCCCCTCCATGGTATACAGGTGCTAAGAACAAGTACTCTACAGTAAGACCTTTATAGCCCGCTTACATGACACTTTTGCTTATATGTCGAGGAGAGAGACATGGAAAATGGTGGGAGTAGGATCTTGTGCAAGACACTAGCTACTTACTCCTTGGAAAATTCAATAAATACTACAAATAAAGAGATAGAGAGAAGTAAAAAGTACTCTTATAGCCAATCTTATAGCTAACCTTGTTGTATGAGTGACTATAAGTGATGACTATGTATGACATGCCAACATCACATAGCCTAACGCACCTGGACGGAGGAAGTAGTTTCATGCATGCGAAGTAGGCAAAAAAATGTTCATTTATAGCTGTCTAAAATCTCCAAGGGCGCGACCGCGCGAGCGAGGAGATGGTCTTGGTAGGCGCGGCCATGATACGGCTGCTAGCAGCCGTTGGATCTGAGATCAAACGGTCGCATGCTAAGTTGTTGAAAATTAGCAGAACAACCCTCCAGGATAGGATAATACTCACCCATAGGTCTAGAATCACGCCATGCAACCATTCAATCTCAGATCCAAGGGCTCTCGGAAGGTCGTATCATGGGAGCATGGAAAGCATAATATCACTTGTAATTTTCCTGACGCTTGACATGCGAACATGCTCCTACTCATCCCCGACCGTCCTTTAACATTACGACAATTCACTCCTAGTCATCCCATCCTTTCACATTACAACAGTTCCACTAATCCTAACCCTCATCCAAAATCCATGGCGTCCCAAATATCCATGATCGGCATTGAGGACAAGGTTAGAACCATCACCGTTGATGAGTTCAACATCATCTACACCCATTCTTCTGCGAGAGTGAAAGGATGCCTTGCTCGATTCAAATGTATGTTTTAAAATTTAGATGATGATATGTGGGTTGCTAGGCTAGATGTTGGGTACACCATAGTCTTGGGAAAAGAGAAGTAGAAGCACGTGTTGATCCAGGTTTGCGTGCATAACTTGTGCTTTACTACATATGCCATGCCGACATTAATTGAGAGGACTCTAAGAACTTCCTCGCGAACGGAAGAGTCAAATTCGTTAATGTATACTTTCATAACGACAAGGAAGTTCTGGGTCGGACGGGCCTCGTTGTAGGTCAGCCCTTCGACCTCTAGAAGAATAGGCTAGTGTCCGCCCGTCAGCCTTCAATGTTGATACTGGCAGGAGCCATGGTTGATCCTTCGTACGGTAAACAAATGAAACCTCACCACAAGTCTCATCTTTCATGGGAGTGGAACGAAATAGATAAAGACCACATCCAGTACACTACAATGGATGTGCTTACCTTTGTGTCAATATCTGCAATGGTTGGATGAATAGCGAGAGCCTAGTGTGTGGTTCAAGCAAAGAAGTATCGGCCAAGAGGAAGAGGGACAAGGACAAAGTCGAGGATGTGGATGAGGAGTCTGAGTAAGGTGGCAGTGTCGTTGCTCAAGGTGGTTCTAATGCAGTGTCTACCAGATTAGTTACTTAGTTTAATTTCAGGGTGCTTAGTTTTATTTCAGGTGTTTGTTGTGCTGAGCCCCTTGCAGAACTATCTTATGTTCTTTCTCGTTACTTTAACTCTTCGGTACATACATAATGATGTTTCTTATAGTTCATCTTGTAGTTGGTAGTACTACCACTCATTTCTTCACATTATATATGTACTATATATATCATATGGCCAACATCATATAGCCAACAGTTGACTATACTATTAACCATGATCTAAGCATGCCACATACGCAAAACACTTAAATGAGATAAGTAATTGTTAAAAAACTTAAATGAGAGAAGTTTACCCAAAGCATGAAGGAGTTTAGTTGTCAAAGAATTAAATAGGTATGCTAATTTCTTTAATAGACTTTAGCACGCAATTAGGACCGAGAGTATATCAACCAGAGGGGGGTGAAGGGGAGATCCAGAATTTCTTCTCAAAGTTTAGAACTGATCCTAAACACAATAGCATAAATAAGGTTCAGTAAATATGAAGTCAATCAAGCATACTATTGAGGAACAAAGTCTTCGATGTAAGATGCAATAATGGTTCGAGCATAGTATATGACATGCTTGATGATAACGATGGTAATGCAATATGCCAACAGATATAATATCATGACAGAGAGCAGGAAATAAACTGCGATGGATAAATACGAGAAATAGCTAGAACGAGGCAATTGATCACAACACAGATGATGACGAGAACTAAGATAGTGTAACAAAATGAACAAGGTGCAACCCTGGGGGCATCCAACAATAACTGATGGAAATGACAGAAGAAATAAGAGCGAATGATATTCAACAGAGTATGAATGATCAGATAAACTATCGTCACCGAGCACGAATGAAAACTGTTGAAAGTATTGCAGTGATGTAAATAGAACCAGTGATGCTCGATGGAGACAGAGAGATTTGTTAGACTAGTTAACCCTTTTGTAGAAGGGCTACGTCTGGTTGGAGGGGTTGTGACTTAACATTGAAGATAAACTCTCTTCACCCTATTCTCCTTCAACTCGAAGCTGATCGGACTCCAGTTGATTTCACTCATGGTAGATAATTGTCGGGGATCTCCAAACCTTTGGTCGACCTTCACGAACCAGAATCACTCTTGGTTGCTGAAGATCTAGCTCAGTGAAGACAACAACTCTTCAACACTCAAGACGACACCTATCCGTCCAGAGAGTGCACACTCTCAAGAGTAATAGGTACAAGAACTCCAACTCAGAACTATTGTGATGCTAAACACGATTTTTCTCTGGGTGGATCTTAAACTCAAATCACTTGGAGAGGGGTTGCTCAAATCAATCTTCTTAGAAATCACAATTGGAGCAGCCAATAGATAATGTTGGAGCGGGGTGTCTATTTATAGCCACATCCTTCCCTGAAGGTAAATGACCAAATTGGACATGTAGAGCAGCCAATGGCCGAACGACACGAGTCCAACGGTCGGACATTTGAGCACGATGGTAACTTTACTTGCGAAGCAAGTAATGCTATCTCCTCAGTCCGAAAGATATCTCCTGCAGTACGAAGAACAATGTCTACTACTGCTAGGTAATCATTCGGAGCATAAAGTGATTTCGCTCGCATCTTTCATAGGTTTTGGGGTAAGCATGACAACAGATCTAAGCTTCGAGAACCTATACCCCTCTTAATAATGCAGAGGTCCTATGACTCAATTGAATGAAAGAAGAATAACAAAATGAATACTATGACTTCACTTTGTCTTTGACTTCCATTCGCTGCAGTCAATTTCTTCGGACGACAATACTGAATCAAATGCTTTGCTTTAGCAGCAACCTTTGACGGGCTAATTCCTTCACATCAATCTTCTTGTCTTCATGACTGCAATAGATATAGCTCATTCTTCTTTGCAGTGTAGATGTACTTCAGTGAAGTTCCTCAAACTTAGCACTGGAGACAATATTCTCTTCAGTTCTGCATGGACTATTTCACTGTGTATGCACTAGCAAACAAATGAGTTCATACCTGTTTCTTTCAACAATCTCCAAAACACAGGTAGGCAGGTATTGCACCACCAATCTCCCCCTTTTTGGACGACTGTTGACAAAATAGATCACATCGAAGGATAGGTAATGAATGGAATGTAATGCAAAGGATAATGAAAGATGAGAGATAATTACGAAGATAAAACACGCCCCCCTAAAAATATGCATCAATTGAGTACGTAGTTAAATCGGAAGGAAGCAAGGTGAATCTTCGTATGAGTGTCATTGACATATGATTTCATTCTTGACATCTTTCAATGCACTCGACGGTGTCTGAGGTAATTTGTGTCACACAATATTCAAAATGAAATAGATATAATGAATTGCTTTGAAAAAAATTGTGACGAAGGATACGACATGAAGGTTTTTTCCTAACACAATCTGAATCCACATGAGATGTAAGTTTCCTGCAAGTTAGATGTTTGAGTAATAATAGAGTAAGATAAACTTGAGATTGTTGCTAGGAGTGGATATGCTTCAGATGTGCTTTTCCTGCAACAAGGATGATATGAGGGATATATGCAAGGAAAAACATGTTTTCAGTCATATAGATAGCTTTCAAATCTCAAGAAATTTTAGACTGAGGCTGACTTTCTTTTCCTGCAAGGTCAGATAATGAAGGATAATAATCATACCATATCCAACCAATAGAAATATAGTTCATTTATCACTCAATGTATTCCCCCCTTTGTACCATTACTCAATGATTTCATGTCCTCCGTGTAGAACTTTTACTTTCCTTGCGCGATAGATAAATATCGAGGATAATCATTGCAAGGAAGAAACCTTTCGGTAGCACCTGCAAACAGATAGTTGGAAGCAAATAGTATTGCATAGGGGTTATTAACATTACATGGTGACCGAGTATTTCAACACCACAGATGATGCGTTAAGTCCATTAAGCAAATTGTTCGAGGAAAACCAAAATGTTCGACTACGAAAAGAAAATGGAGAATGAAAACACCATGTAAAAACCTCGTTCATCTATCACTCGATGTACTTCTCCCCCATTTTGTCAATAAGTGTCGAAAAGGAAAGAGAAAATATACGAGGAACTACTCACTCGAAGTGTCCTTAGAATCCGAATTAGCACTACTTGACGAATTAGAATTCGAAGAGCGAGGAATGGTCGAGGTAGAAGGAGGAGTGGTAGCATGGGCATCAGAGGAAATGTTGCGATGAGCATCAGGCTTGTAGATGAGTGTTCCAGTTGTGTCTTCACTTTCATCATCAGGTCTGACAAACAGCAAGTCCGTTGATGTCAGGACCCCGATCCTAAGTCACACCGATCTAGCATGTAACACATCATATCACTTTGCAACCTCACGCACGGTATTCCCACGGGTGCCACCTTACCTTTGCCCGGGACCGTTTGCGCCTTTTGGCTCACGTATATGATAGTGTCGCTAGCATCCATATGACAAAGGACCCGGGCTGACATGGCTAGTCGTAAACCCAAAGTGGCACAGACCTACAGGGACAGGCATCCATGACCCAGCATCGAACGTGTCGGTCATCAGCGAGTGAATCCAGGCTATAGCACTGGGCTAGCAGGACTCCGGTGAACCGGGCTGTAGCGGGCTAACAGGACTCCGGTATTCATCGCGTGACATTTCCCCGAAGGGACAGACACAGGAACGAAGAAGGACACATGCCGGCCAGCCTAAGTGTTCCGGAGCAGTAGCAAGCTACCATGGCTCGGTGGAAACACTAGGAGACATTTCCCGGTAAGAGAGGCTACTAAAGATAAACAACTAGAAGGTCAGATCCCACACATACCAAGCATTTCAATAACATACACACAATATGCTCGATATGTGCAAATACAACATGGCATCACAACATGACTCTACGACTCAAGTAATTTATTCATTAGGCTCCAAGGAGCGAGATATTACAAACATGGGTCTTATGACCCAACAATCAGAGCATACAAGTCAAAGCACATGCGGAAGCTTAACATGTCTGAGTACAGACATCTATAAATGAAAAAGGCTGAGAAGCCTGACTATCTACCAGATCCTGCCGAGGGCACAAGATCGTAGCTGAGGTAACAAGCTAAACGTCAAAGTCCACGTGGAACTACTAGTGAGACTGAAGTCTCTCTGCAAAAACATAAAATAGGCAAACGTGAGTACAAATGTACCCAGCAAGACTTACATCAGAACTAACTACATATGCATCATTTTCAACAAGGGGATGGTGGGGTTTAACTGCAGCAAGCCAGCTTTGACTCGGTGGCTAACCTGAACTACGACTGCAAGTAACTCTTTTGAGGTGGCGCACACGAGTCCACATATTCACCATATCAATACACCACTATGGATCCGCTCCCGTCTCCCTACGAGAACGCCATCCATAGCACTCACGCTTATCTTGCGTATTTTAGAGTATCCACTTTCACTTGTCTATGAACTGATATAAGCAACCCAGAAGTCCTTTACCACGGACACGGCTATTCGAATAGATGATGTTAACCCTGCAGGGGTGTACTTCTTCATACATGTTTCCACCACTTAGCGTCTGCACACGACATGTGCTCGGCAGACTTCAAGCGAAAGCCGACATGGGTGTAGACCACGACCTACCTAAACACTAAAGTCTCTAGTCCAGGTTTATCGCCTATTCGGGTTCCATCCATGAGGAGATCCGGCCGGAGTTTCGCTCACAGCCCCAAACGATGTGAACAGGGTTCCCGAGATACCAAACGGGCATCCGGTACACCGTGCCACGTACCTACCACATCACAGCCCACCCCTACGGTCAGCGCTGTCCACGGCCTCCAGTAAGCTACAAACACCAGAAACTACTTGCAACTCCTGGACAGAGGACTAGGGTGAATAAGAAGTCGAGCGGGGTCATATTTCAGGGCCCAATGCATGGTAGTAGCTGAATCATGGATCACAAACACAGAACTCAGTTCCTAAGGACGGCTTTAATGAGACAACCCACCATGTACTCCTACATGGCCTCTCACCGACACCTTTTACCAAATCGTGTTCACACACTTAGCTCACACATAGTAGGACATGTTCACACACCTCTGATTCATCCTCGATGAATCAGACCTGACTCAACTCTAAGCAGTAGCAGGCATGACAAACAAGCATGAATGAGTAGGCACATCAGGGCTCAAACAACTCCTACTCATGCTAGTGGGTTTTATCTATTTACTGTGGCAATGACAGGTCATGCAAAGGATAAAGGGGTTCAGCTACCGCAGCAAGTAACAGATGAATCGATGTTGTCCTAATGCAGTAAAAGAGAGCAGGAGCGAGAGAGTAGGATTGTATCGGAATGAACAAGGGGGTTTTGCTTGCCTGGCACTTCTGAAGATAGCATTGAGTCTTCATCAGTGTCAACGATCACATCATCGGTATCACGTCTATCGAGAGGGGACAATTACCAGCAACATAGAAGGGAACACAATCAATGCAATGCACAATATGATGCATGATCATGACATGGCAAAATGAATGTGTTTTGAGCTAATGCAACTAGCAACAGATTAAATGAAGTTGGTTTGAATACAAGATTCAAATTTAAACTCCATATGTGATTATTCAAATGCCATTTAATTGATTTGTGCCAAACAGCAGATATAAGTTGTTCTATCATGCATGAAAATGGTACAGATGGATTCCTTGAATTTTTCTGATAATTTTTCATATATAAATTATTTAATTTGGAGTTACGGTTGAATTTCTATGATTTTTAGAAGTTTTAGCTATTTTCTGGAATTTCCTGAATATAATAAAATAAACTAAATTCCAGAAAATGAATATTGCGTCAGCATGACCTCACCCTGACATCATCAGGTCAACAGGGGCTGGTCTGGGTCAAACTGACCAGTGGGGTCCACTGGTCAGTGACACAGTGCTGACTAGTGTCGTTGACAGGTGGGGCCAGGTCAACGGCCACGTCAGCAGAGTCAATGCTGACGGGTGGGTCCCACTGCTTATGAACTAATCTAAACAGAAAATAAAATTAACCTAAACAGGCCCAAGGCCCACATGGCAGTGGCTTTAGGGGGGGTTAGTTAGTGCGTCATTAGCACTAATGGTGGTGCCACGTCAGCGTCGCCGGATTAAGCACCGGCGACCACATCTCGCGGCGGAGGCTCGCCGGAGTTGCTCGGACTCGCGCTACAGGCGGCAGTTTGCGACGCGGTTGGGTCCTACGAAGAGCTGGGGCTCGTGCGCATCCAGCGGTGGCAGTGAGAGGGCGCGAGGTGGTCCATAGCGGCGGCAGCGGCGAGCTGGGCGGCGGCCGGAGCTCGGGTGTCGACGGAATCGACGACACGGCGCGCGGGAGGACCAGCGGATGCACCTACATGATCTACGAGAGCTCACGAACCCAACGAAGGCACGCACGTGACCATTTGGTCACCGGAGCCTCGTCGGCGATGACCTCGTGCGGCGGCGGCATACGGGACTCGCGGTCATCGGCGTTGCAGCAAGAAATCGACCATGGGGAGAAGGGGAGATGACGGCGGGGCTCACAGGGATTCGAATGGCGCCGTCGTTGAGCTCGGGGAGGGACTGGGCGATGCGGACCGACGGGCGAAGTCCGGCGGCAGATGCGGCGGTGACTAGCTCGGAGGCATCGTCACAGGGTGTCCGGCGGTGCTTGGCTTGGTGGGGAGGTCGAGGATGTCGTGACGGAGCTCCTGGGCTGCTCAAGGGGACGAGGGAGGGGCCATGGCCGCGGTGGTTCTCGTCGGCGGCGGCAGGCGCGTTCGGTGAGGAGAACAGAGGAGGGGGGAGAGTGTTCGGGGAAGAGAGAGGGAGCAGCGAGGGAGGAAGAGGAGCGAGGGGACACGAGGCGTCGTCGTGGCGTCGCTAGGGAGACCGGGGGAAGCAGGAGGTGGCCGGGGCATCGCCAGCGCTCGCCACCGAGCAGCTTCGGTGCGAGGGGAGGAAGACGACTGGAGAAGGGTGGGCTGGGCTGCGCTGGGCCGGTCCTGTTGGGCCACCAGGTGGGCTTCACAGGTAAGTCCAGGTGGTTCTGCTCTCTTTTTTTTTTAATTCTGTTCTGTTTTTCTTTTATTTAATTCTTTTGCCACTGTTTTGAATTAAAAATAATAATTCAAACAATGCCAAAGCTCCTCTGAATATTTTTATTTTGCTATATGGACTTTTCCAAAAGCTCATAAAATATTTCAGGGGTATTTGAAATTATATTCTAGTTATATGAATATAATTCAAATTCAAATAGCTAATGATTTAAATTCAAAGTCCCAAAAATAAATCCTTAAAAATGTTCAATATTTTGGTTGGGACCAGAACCCTTACCAAAAATTATCAAACATTTAAGAAGAGCATTTTTGGAGCAATGAATGAGATTTCTAGGGTTTTTGCCCCTCTTTTATTTAAGTTTTTGAGGCTTCCAAAATTCCTCAGTTCAAGTTTCGAAAATATAGACATGATGCACACATGAAGCTAGCCTAGAGCACTACCAGCAGCTAGGGATGTGACAACTCACCCCCACTAAACAAGAATCTCGTCTCGAGATTCAAGCGTAGGGTAAAGTGAAGGGTAACGCAGACTAGTATAATCTTCACGATCCAGGGTGCACTTCAGTTGAACGTTGATTCATTCACCATCATTGTCTTGAAGTCTTGCCTTGAAAAATCCTGTCAACATGACATGGAGGAAAGAAGGAGACTCTAGCAGGGTCGATCTTCTCGAAGATCGAACAACTCACGGAACGAGACATAGGACCATCTCTCGGGTTGAGACACGAGCACACATCCATAGGAATGGAGTGAAGCAGATGACGAAGGTTCACTAGGTAGACCACAATTTCACGCTTAAGAAGGTGGTAATCGATTGTCAACGTAGCGAGGAGTTGAGTTGCTATGGTACCACGACGAAACATCCTGGAGGAGGGTGATTCGTAGATTATTTCCTTAAGTGGCAAAAAGAATTACCTTTGATTCAGAGATCATTGAAACTCTTTAAACCAGCCTAAGGCAATCACAAGCGATCATTTGGAGGGGGTCGGTAGAATGGCATACTCAGACTTGGATGATGTGGATTACCTTGTTGAAGACAACGTAATGGATGAATTTGCTTATCACCGGAAATGGAAGAGACCCATGGTAGAATGGCACATTGGCGGTGCAAGCTGGGAACAAAATGCAAATGATGGGAATGATTCTGGTAACTAGGGAAGAACCCAATAGTAGAGAGTTATTCCACTATTGGAATGGTTATAGCATAACCGAGGAAACTGAGAGCGCTATACAGTTAATGCCGACGATCAAACCTAGCACTTGCGCGTGCTCTCAAGAACTTGAGCAGTTCCATAATCATCAAGGTTTTACCAACATCCGTGTCAAGGATCCTGGCAACACAACTTGCTACCATGATGAATGGTGATGGAGGATAACACTTTCTCAGATTTCATCTTAGTGAGCCAAGGAACAAAATCTGGACGATCGACCGAGAGACATTTAGCACTCCGCTTCTAATGTTCTCCTTGATGTGCTAGCGTAACCCATTCATAGATATGGTTTGATATCTAGAACATCAAGTAAAAAGGTCGGACTTCGGGATCTTAAAATCCATAGGGGCAACTAGGGAGTAAATCCTACGAAATCCCTATGGGGAGGTGGCCAACTTCCTCAATCAAGATATTATAATAACAGGTCTTCCGGCTGGGTGTGTTGGCCACGACATCCACTTTACCGGTTTTCGAGGGACCGATATTATAGTTCTTGGGAAATGTTCCAAACCATCATATCTGCCTGAGATTCAGATCTGGTTGGTGTCAGGATATTCCAGACTCATCGAGTCTAGGAAGAAAAATGAAAGTTTGCAACACAAATCGACGAGATGACGTTGCGGGATTCTCGGGAGATGAACTACGATAGCAAGCTCCAAAACATGAGTTGGTTCTGCTACAAACATGTGAACACACTGTCCCAGACAAACATGACCACGTGGTAGTCTTATAATAAAACACTACCGAGTTCAGGTGGGGGAACCATCATTAATGACATCGAAGTCTCCACGCGTGGAAGTCCAAAGAGTTCACCTTGGACAGACTCCTTTATGTTTGAACAACTCAATCAGTGGCTTGGTGTGCTCGGAACACATATGGAATGAAGGTTGCAAGTCTCCAGACCACAGAATACTTCGCACGTATGCATGACTGACTTGGGATGATTCCAGAGGAAGCAAAACTAACTTTCTCAAATCCACGGCGGCAACTTTCACCAAATGCACGTGTATAAGAGGAAGTCACTCCTTTCATCAAACAAATACTTCATGAGTTAGCATGAAGAAATGCTTTCAAAAGTTTCCGACGCTAGCTTAATGTTCAACAAAATCATGGAGGAGATAAGGATGTTGCCAATGGGCTCAACAACAATTCATCTAGGTTTCCTTTTAAAAGGAATTCCATAGTTAAGTGAACACGGTGATAGCATTGGTCAGACCAAAGATGTAATGGTGTATGCTCGAGGGATCAACCACGAATAAGACAACATTACGAGCATCGTTGGTACTGATTTGATTTGACGATAGCCCACACTCAAATCAAAGGATTGATAAGACAATAGGTCCAGCAACTGATCACAAGGACCAATCGATGAAGATATCATCTTTCTTCAACACACACTACACAAGAATATCCCTTTGGAACGAACTAAGTCAGGCAAGCTTTTATCTTCCAACTCTCCAAGTTGTTGTCTAGCTTAACCAACTAGCTCAGGGATATCCATCACAGATTCTTGGAGAAAGGGTGGTTCACAAGAAACCAACTTGATCACGAGCTCAACATAACAGTCAGGTGACAACCTGGTAATACTTCCGAGAAGACATCCAGAAAATCACGAACCACCGGTATGTTACTAAGCTCGAGAACAATCTCGCTTTTGAGGGCAAGACGATATGATTAAATGAGTGAGGACTTGACAAGATCCTAACTCATCAATCGAAGGGTGCACCGAAATAAGGACTAGGTAGCATGATCAGTCTTAGAGGGATGATTTAAAAACCAACATGCTAAGATTGAAATTATTATCCTTTAACTACCAAGCAACGAGGTTGCTGGGAGTATTGATTTCACACGCCATGATTCATTTGTCGGCATTCCGGTTACAATAACACAGGAACCGAGGAATGAACAATGATGGCAAAAGTATCACTGTACCAAGAGTTCATAGGATGGTGTGCAATTCCTATAACAATCCCGATATAAAAGATGGTAATACTCCAAGGTAGAACAGAGCAAAAGCTGGATTGGCATTTTGATCTGCGGAGTACAATTGTTTTGACCCAATCCTAGATATGGAAGAGGTACTGGAGTTTGTTTCTCCTAGTCATTCCGCGATAGAATGGCTTGACGGACCACAAGAGTAATAGGCATCGATAAACGAACGCACGCATAGTCTTGACTATCAATTGATAGACGAGGGTCAGAATGCAACTAAAGAGAACATCTCAAAGGAACATATAATTTTTCTGAGTTGTGGATGCATAGATTAGTATGTCGAACCAAGTTCAACATATTTCTTCCGGATAACCCATGCAGAAAGGTAGAACTGGCAGAGTCACGATTTATGAATGGAGAACTCCTCAAGAGTACTCTAATTGTGATTTTTTTTGATCCAATAAACATCTGCCATAAGTAGTTCATGGTATTTGGAAGAAGAAGATACCACGGACTTCAAGGACTATCGCAAAGGTTACTAATATCCTAAAGGCACTAGCAATTACTATCAACATGAAGTAGGTAGAGTGAATCTCGGGTTCAGAACCCAGGAGTAGAATACCTACTACTAAGTAGCATCACGGGATGCTTTCGAGAATAAAGGCCAGAATCTCACACTGGGAACACAAAACGTTGCTAGATTACTAGGTGACTCCCTAAATACCTAGGGTCATAATAGTAACTCCAACATAAAAGTCAAGGCAATAGAATACCTCAACTCAACAATTAGTGTGATTAATTTGGCCCATGGGCACATTGAAACGGGAAGAAAGGATTTGCAATTGCATCAGACTACTTAGAAACCTGGGATGACTCGGACAGCATAACGGCTGTAAATGCTCAGAAAGATTTGAGACATTCACAAAAATGGTGGCATAACCACTCAGAAGCACAATATCACGGTTTCGAGATCAACAATTAACATACGGAAGCAGTAAAAACTGAACAGAGGCTTAAATCCAACAATCTTATAAGTCCACTGATTAGTAACACGTGATCCTAATAGAAAGAAGAGATAGCCTAGTTCTTAATCCCCGTAGAAGAGAAGATGATGACTCAGATCAGAAGGCCATGAGGTATAAGGAGTAAAAAGAGCCTTACGTTCCATCCCACAATCAATTCCCTTATATAACTAAGGAATTTCTAGACTCAACTTCGACCAGTTTGGCTTGGTAATCCTACAGGCAGTCAAGCTCTGATACCAACACTGTCAGGACCCCGATCCTAAGTCACACCGATCTAGCATGTAACACATCATATCACTTTGCAGCCTCACGCACGGTATTCCCACGGGTGCCACCTTACCTTTGCCCGGGACCGTTTGCGCCTTTTGGCTCACGTATATGATAGTGTCGCTAGCATCCATATGACAAAGGACCCGGGCTGACATGGCTAGTCGTAAACCCAAAGTGGCACAGACCTACAGGGACAGGCATCCATGACCCAGCATCGAATGTGTCGGTCATCAGCGAGTGAATCCAGGCTGTAGCACTGGGCTAGCAGGACTCCGGTGAACCGGGTTGTAGCGGGCTAACAGGACTCCGGTATTCATCGCGTGACATTTCCCCGAAGGGACAGACACAGGAACGAAGAAGGACACATGCCGGCCAGCCTAAGTGTTCCGGAGCAGTAGCAAGCTACCATGGCTCGGTGGAAACACTAGGAGACATTTCCCGGTAAGAGAGGCTACTAAAGATAAACAACTAGAAGGTCAGATCCCACACATACCAAGCATTTCAATAACATACACACAATATGCTCGATATGTGCAAATACAACATGGCATCACAACATGACTCTACGACTCAAGTAATTTATTCATTAGGCTCCGAGGAGCGAGATATTACAAACATGGGTCTTATGACCCAACAATCAGAGCATACAAGTCAAAGCACATGCGGAAGCTTAACATGTCTGAGTACAGACATCTATAAATGAAAAAGGCTGAGAAGCCTGACTATCTACCAGATCCTGCCGAGGGCACAAGATCGTAGCTGAGGTAACAAGCTAAACGTCGAAGTCCACGTGGAACTACTAGTGAGACTGAAGTCTCTCTGCAAAAACATAAAATAGGCAAACGTGAGTACAAATGTACCCAGCAAGACTTACATCAGAACTAACTACATATGCATCATTTTCAACAAGGGGATGGTGGGGTTTAACTGCAGCAAGCCAGCTTTGACTCGGTGGCTAACCTGAACTACGACAGCAAGTAACTCTTTTGAGGTGGCGCACACGAGTCCACATATTCACCATATCAATACACCACTATGGATCCGCTCCCGTCTCCCTACGAGAACGCCATCCATAGCACTCACGCTTATCTTGCGTATTTTAGAGTATCCACTTTCACTTGTCTATGAACTGATATAAGCAACCCAGAAGTCCTTTACCGCGGACACGGCTATTCGAATAGATGATGTTAACCCTGCAGGGGTGTACTTCTTCATACATGTTTCCACCACTTAGCGTCTGCACACGACATGTGCTCGGCAGACTTCAAGCGAAAGCCGACGTGGGTGTAGACCACGACCTACCTAAACACCTAAGTCTCTAGTCCAGGTTTATCGCCTATTCGGGTTCCATCCATGAGGAGATCCGACCGGAGTTTCGCTCACAGCCCCAAACGATGTGAACAGGGTTCCGTGACACCAAACAGGTGCCCGGTTTACCCGGCCACGTGCCTACCACATCACAGCCCACCCCTACGGTCAGCGCTGTCCACGGCCTCCAGCATACTACAAACACCAGAAACTACTTGCAACTCCTGGACAGAGGACTAGGGTGAATAAGAAGTCGAGCGGGGTCATATTTCAGGGCCCAATGCATGGTAGTAGCTGAATCATGGATCACAAACACAGAACTCAGTTCCTAAGGACGGCTTCAATGAGACAACCCACCATGTACTCCTACATGGCCTCTCACCGACACCTTTTACCAAATCGTGTTCACACACTTAGCTCACACATAGTAGGACATGTTCACACACCTCTGATTCATCCTCGATGAATCAGGCCTGACTCAACTCTAAGCAGTAGCAGGCATGACAAACAAGCATGAATGAGTAGGCACATCAGGGCTCAAACAACTCCTACTCATGCTAGTGGGTTTTATCTATTTACTGTGGCAATGACAGGTCATGCAAAGGATAAAGGGGTTCAGCTACCGCAGCAAGTAACAGATGAATCGATGTTGTCCTAATGCAGTAAAAGAGAGCAGGAGCGAGAGAGTAGGATTGTATCGGAATGAACAAGGGGGTTTTGCTTGCCTGGCACTTCTGAAGATAGCATTGAGTCTTCATCAGTGTCAACGATCACATCATCGGTATCACGTCTATCGAGAGGGGACAATTACCGGCAACATAGAAGGGAACACAATCAATGCAATGCACAATATGATGCATGATCATGACATGGCAAAATGAATGTGTTTTGAGCTAATGCAACTAGCAACAGATTAAATGAAGTTGGTTTGAATACAAGATTCAAATTTAAACTCCATATGTGATTATTCAAATGCCATTTAATTGATTTGTGCTAAACAGCATCTATAAGTTGTTCTATCATGCATGAAAATGGTACAGATGGATTCCTTGAATTTTTCTGATAATTTTTCATATATAAATTATTTAATTTGGAGTTACGGTTGAATTTCTATGATTTTTAGAAGTTTTAGCTATTTTCTGGAATTTCCTGAATATAATAAAATAAACTAAATTCCAGAAAATGAATATTGCGTCAGCATGACCTCACCCTGACGTCATCAGGTCAACAGGGGCTGGTCCGGGTCAAACTGACCAGTGGGGTCCACTAGTCAGTGACACAGTGCTGACTAGTGTCGTTGACACGTGGGGCCAGGTCAACGGCCACGTCAGCAGAGTCAATGCTGACGGGTGGGTCCCACTGCTTATGAACTAATCTAAACCGAAAATAAAATTAACCTAAACAGGCCCAAGGCCCACATGGCAGTGGCTTTAGGGGGGGTTAGTTAGTGCGTCATTAGCGCTAATGGTGGTGCCACGTCAGCGTCGCCGGATTAAGCACCGGCGACCACATCTCGCGGCGGAGGCTCGCCGGAGTTGCTCGGACTCGCGCTACAGGCGGCAGTTTGCGACGCGGTTGGGTCCTACGAAGAGCTGGGGCTCGTGCGCATCCAGCGATGGCAGTGAGAGGGCGCGAGGTGGTCCATAGCGGCGGCGGCGGCGAGCTGGGCGGCGGCCGGAGCTCGGGTGTCGACGGAATCGACGACACGGCGCGCGGGAGGACCAGCGGTATGCACCTACATGATCTACGAGAGCTCACGAACCCAACGGAGGCACGCACGTGACCATTTGGTCACCGGAGCCTCGTCGGCGACGACCTCGTGCGGCGGCGGCATACGGGACTCGCGGTCATCGGCGTTGCAGCAAGAAATCGACCATGGGGAGAGGGGGAGATGACGGCGGGGCTCACAGGGATTCGAACGGCGCCGTCGTTGAGCTCGGGGAGGGACTGGGCGATGCAGACCGACGGGCGAAGTCCGGCGGCAGATGCGGCGGTGACGAGCTCGGAGGCATCGTCACAGGGTGTCCGGCGGTGCTTGGCTTGGTGGGGAGGTCGAGGATGTCGTGGCGGAGCTCCTGGGCTGCTCAAGGGGACGAGGGAGGGGCCATGGCCGCGGTGGTTCTCGTCGGCGGCGGCAGGCGCGTTCGGTGAGGAGAACAGAGGAGGGGGGAGAGTGTTCGGGGAAGAGAGAGGGAGCAGCGAGGGAGGAAGAGGAGCGAGGGGACATGAGGCGTCGTCGTGGCGTTGCTAGGGAGACCGGGGGAAGCAGGAGGTGGCCGGGGCATCGCCAGCGCTCGCCACCGAGCAGCTTCCGTGCGAGGGGAGGAAGACGACAGGAGAAGGGTGGGCTGGGCTGCGCTGGGCCGGTCCTGTTGGGCCACCAGGTGGGCTTCACAGGTAAGTCCAGGTGGTTCTGCTCTCTTTTTTTTTATAATTCTGTTCTGTTTTTCTTTTATTTAATTCTTTTGCCACTGTTTTGAATTAAAAATAATAATTCAAACAATGCCAAAGCTCCTCTGAATATTTTTATTTTGCTATATGGACTTTTCCAAAAGCTCATAAAATATTTCAGGGGTATTTGAAATTATATTCTAGTTATATGAATATAATTCAAATTCAAATAGCTAATGATTTAAATTCAAAGTTCCAAAAATAAATCCTTAAAAATGTTCAATATTTTGGTTGGGACCAGAACCCTTACCAAAAATTATCAAACATTTAAGAAGAGCATTTTTGGAGCAATGAATGAGATTTCTAGGGTTTTTGCCCCTCTTTTATTTAAGTTTTTGAGGCTTCCAAAATTCCTCAGTTCAAGTTTCGAAAATATAGACATGATGCACACATGAAGCTAGCCTAGAGCACTACCAGCAGCTAGGGATGTAACAGTTGATGCATAAGACTGAGGGAGCCCATGAGTCTGCATTTGGATACGAGGGACAACGAATAATTCAAGGTATTCATATTCTTTCATGATGCCTTTGGCACCCGGCTGTTTGTGAGAATTATGTTGCCTCAAAATAGTCCAGGAGCGCTTATTTGCCTCCTTCTCATGCATAATGGTTTGGCGAGCATAATTGAATCAAATTCAACTCAGTCATCAACTCTAGCTTTTCTTTTCGATCATGCTTGATGTGGCTTTCCTGAGCTTTTTGTGTGCGAATGCAAATATCCTACAGAGATGGACTTTCTTCACATGGGATTTCAAACCTCGCTTTCTTATCTTTCGGAGTGGTTT
Source organism: Triticum dicoccoides (assembly GCF_002162155.2). Classification (NCBI taxonomy): domain Eukaryota; kingdom Viridiplantae; phylum Streptophyta; class Magnoliopsida; order Poales; family Poaceae; genus Triticum; species Triticum dicoccoides. The sequence goes on from NC_041382.1 coordinate 259,378,698, forward strand.
CAGATGGAGATACAACCCCAACAACATCAACAAGTGCCTTCCCTTTGCCAATGTCCTTCACCATACGGAGCATGTCATGAACTGGTGGCATGAAAACTTACAGAACGTGAAGGCAAAAGAATTTTTCATCAATGAGCTGCTCAATTGCATACATGATCCATGGAGCATATGGCTTCAATGATTGGGGGATGTCAGCAGCACACGCCAAGTTACGAATGAATAGATCTGGAAAATCAAACTAAATTCCTTAAGAGATGGCCAGAAGAGCATTTCCCACGATGCCATTGATAGAATTTGGTATGTTGGCTGGCATGAGAGAATTGCGTAGAACATAAAACATCACATTGTTTTCATAGGCCAACTTCTTAGGATCATTCATATCCAACCAGCTTGGGGTTCATTAGCATGTGAAGTTGGGCTTCGGAGACTTCCCAGTAGTGCAGTATGTGTTCTCGGTCTTTTTCAAACTCGCACCAAGGAAGATTTAGCAAAACCAAGAACAGATTTGTTGAGCATTTTATCTTTACCCTTCTCGTCATCCATTCGAGAATCCAGGTTGAGCTATATCCATGTTCTCTTGAGATGTACAAAGTGGCATAGAATTGATGGATTACCTCATGATTCCAGCCATGATTGAAATGAAGGAACCCTTTAGGAAAGAATGTTCAAAATGCTTGATGGCATTATGAAAGAAGGGTAATTCTTTGAGCTCAACAAAGTTCAATATCTTGTGATTGAAAATCTGATTCTTGCCGAATAAAATCCGAGCATAATGTACTACCTGTTCTTCTGTCCAAAACATGGGTGACAATGAAGTTCTCTCTCCTTCATATGGGCTAGTCCCAAAGAATGCTAGCTTCAAAAGTTGAAGCTGCTCATTGAATGCGGGACCATTTGGGCCATATTCAGCAGGGAACATGGGAAATGTTTCCTGAAGATTTTTCAGATCTTCTTCATCACTGACTGCCATGGACCGACAATCATGAGGTGCTGACATTTCTTCATCAATTGGCTTGAGTGGAGCAAGGGGCCTTTTCAACATCTGTGGAGCAGATGGCATTGAAGCACTTGTCTGACCTTCTTTTTTCTTCGCTAGAACTCCTTCAGCGGCTTTCTACCTATCAGGCACTAGGGCCTTTTCTTTTGGTGCATTTTCAATAGAGGGAGGCACGACAACCTCCTTTGACGCTTGGTTCACGACTTCTTCTTTTCTGATTCCCTGGGGCACAACAGGTGGTACAACTTGTTCGTGAGCCATGGGATCTTCAGATCTCTTTTTCTTCCCCTTCTATCTACGAATCAGTATAAGGAGGGGAAGGATCAAACCCCATTTGGGTAGGGGCACCAGATAAGGTGATCAGGGTCGTATTTCCTTGGGAAGAATTTAGCTCCCCCTCAACTTTGTCATCTTCCTTGTTGGATCTGCTGGGCTGAACTTGCATTTCCTTTGAAGGCGATGAAACTGCCTTCTCAACCTCAAGCTCTTCATCAATTTTCTCTTCTGGGCTTGTTGCTTCGGCAGGACATTTTCCTTGTCAGTCTTGTTCAGAAAGATATTCATAACATCAGTTTCTTGAGCCACTAAGGTAGGAATGATAACAACAGCAGGCTTGGCTTGTTGCATGATTCATCCTCGTGAAGAGGGGATGATGGTATCTGCAGCAGTGGAGCACTTGAATCGACAGGAGCATCAGTTGCAACATTTTTAATACAACGATCTTTGATTGCCTTTGATTTGCTGGCTCTTGCCTTTGCCTTTTCATGCTTCTCTTCCTTTATCCTCCGTCGAGCAAGATCTGCCTGGTGTTCAATCTCATCACTTCTTCGGTCACATAACTGAGATAGTTCCATCTTTAGCCACAAGTGCCACTCAATTTTATCATTTCTCATGGCACTTAGAGCTTTTGTGAGCTCAACAATTTCCTTGTTCAGTTCCTTCCTTTCAGATTCAGTGTTGGCATCTTGTCTCATTTGCTTGAGGGTTTTCTTGTCGTCGACTTTTGGTTTATATTCTTGGTAATATTTCCCAGCCCAACAAAGTGTTTTGGTACCAGCTTGTTAACTTCTTCAGGAAGGCCCAAACTTCTCAAATCAATTGATTTTGCATCGTAGGCAGCACTTTCAATGATATCAATCATAAAATTGAAGTCATATTTATGTTCATCTGTGGAAGCACGAATGCTGGATTTGGCTTTCTTGACAGAAGGAGAAGCTCTCTCTTCGGGCAACAGCTTTCTCTCGGCAGATGGGGTAGCAGAACCCGAAGGGATATCAGATGGTTGCCAGGCAAACACATTGGTATTCGCCCGCAGGAAGGCAATGATCACACTTTCCTATTTGTCATCGAGGGTGGCGCTGATAGTGAAAGTACCATCAACGCTAGCCAGCCCTGTTGGGACTTTCTTCACTTGGGGTGCAGCAACTTTGAATCTCCTGCTGTTGGAACACTTCGGCACGTCATCAATGGGTGTCGTGCACTCGGTGGGGGCACGCTTCCTGAACTCTTTGCCAGAGTCCCTACAATCTCTCTTCTTTCCTTTACTTTCCTTGGCGGGACCTGTCACTGCCACTGTCTCTGCCGCGACCGCATCCCGGTATATCTTGTCCACGCAAATAATGTCACAGCCCTAGCATTGGCCTTGCTTGACATCGCATCATCATCTTGCATCATGTTTCAATTTCTCAGAAACTTGAAATGGGGACTGACCAAACCCTAGCACCAAATGAATTCAAATAGGCTCAAATAAAATCACTTCCAATAAACCCAAAGTGACTTCAGGAAAAGTCCATCATTTTTGAAATTGGTAAAAACCTCTTACAAAAATTGGTGCATATTTTCCCTAGGTCCTTTCGGGTTTTTGGATTAAATCATATGTATTTGAATTGGAGCATTTACTGGCTATAAATATTTTAAATGCTTAAATAATTCTGAAATCATTTGAGGGTTGTTAGTAAACATTTTAAAAGTGCCCACAAATTTTCTCAGGAGTTTTAAAAAAATGGATTAGTATGATTACTAAATCAAAAACAAAAAAGAAAAATAGAAAACATAAAGTAAAGAGAGAGAGAGAGGGAGAGTTACTTGGCCTTTCAGGCGGCGCAGCTTGCTGGCCCAGCCCAACTCCCCGCCTGCTATCTTCTCCCTCATGCCAGTGGGCACGAGGGCGTGTGGCCGCCGCGCGCGCCCACGCTCTTGGCCACCTCCTGCTTCTGCCGACGCCCTGGACTGCTCCAGATGACGCCACGCGCCCCCCTGACCTCTCTCCCTCACACCCGCAGCTCCTCCCCTCCTCTGGCTCCCACCCCCTCTCATCCCGTGCGCACCAGAGATCGCCACCGTTCTCTGCCGCGGCCACCGGCCTCCCCACGCCTTACCGACGCGCGCAGAAGCTCCGCCACTTCTTCCTCGACCGCCTCACCTAGCCACGCCCCGCCGGAGGCCCACAAACGTCTTCACCGAGCTCGTCTTTGACCTCCCGACGACAAGATCGCCTCCGCCGCCCCACTCGCTTTGGACCTCCTCCGAGTTCACCGTATGCATCGCTCCAATCTTTGTGAGGCCACGGTCCGAACCCCCCTTTCCTTCCCCTCGCTTGCATGCCGTAGCCGCTGCCTCGCCGACGACAGTAACCGCCGCCGCCTGAGCTCGTCGCCAGCACAGCTCCGGTGACCAAATGGTCGCCCCGGCAAGTCCAAACCTCTCCCCGCACCCCGTAGAGCCTCGCTAGTGCATCCGCTCGCCCGCTAGCACGCTACTGAGCAAAACCACCGACGCCTGAACTCCGGCGGCCGTAAAAGAGCTCGCTGCAGTCGGCTCAGGCCACCCCAGCTCCTCCCGTTCGCTCCATTAGATGCACCACATTGCCAGCTAGCTGTAGCTGCAAACCACAAGTAAAACGGTGCCATGTAGAGCATTCCCGAGCCGCCCCGTCATCTCTGTCGTCACCGGCGACGAGCCGTGGACCAGGTCCGGCGTGTGTGACCCCGTTTGACCGGGGTTTGACTTCCCCCTAACCCACTGACGTGTGGGCCAGGCCCCTGCTTAATTAAGCGATAGATTAATTAGTGTTAATTAACTTAGTTAGATAGGTTAGCCTCTGACATGTGGGCCCAGGCCTTAACTAAACTAGATTAGGTTTAGTTTAATTTTTAATTAAGCCTATTAGTTAATTGTGTCACTGACCTATGGACCCCACACGTCAGGTGTAACGCCCCGAACACACCAGCCGGTGGTCATTACTCCTGGCGGGATCTAGACTGGCCCCACAGATCAATACTAGTCTTTTCTGCGCACTTTGTCCTCACTCGTGTGCACGCTAGAGCAACTTCTCGGTCGGTCACCCATCCTGAAACTACTCCAAGCTGAGCACGCTTAACTTTGGAGTTATGTCCGAATGGGCTCCCGGAAAAGAAGGAATTCCTTATTGATATGAGTAGTCTATCATCCCTAATAAGCCAGGCTATCACATACACCCCCACTCAGAGGAATCGACGTCCTCGTCGGGGCACAGGAATGTTCCCTCTTGGCACATACGTCTGTGCTTCCAGTCCAGTACATGTGCCATGTCGTGTGCCACGACGGGTCACAAACATCATGAACAACATGACCACGCACCTGTCCGCAACCATCCGTGTAACCGCGAGGGTCGGATCTCATACCAACTTGTAACACCCTTGATGCGGCTATATCTCCCACGTGTCGGAGCACGGCTTAGACGCATAACCGCATTGAAGTCAATGTCGCAAGAGGGGTAATCTTTACACATCCCATGTACTGAATAAGAAAGAGATACAAGGTTGGCTTACAATCACCACTTCACACAATACATGAATAAAGCATTACAATATACAGATACAATCAAGGTCCGACTACGGAACCAAAATAAAAGAAGACTACCCCTAAAGCTACAGATCCCCGATCGCCCCAACTGGGTTCCACTACTGATCAACTAGAAACGGAAACAACATAACAAACACGATCTTCATCGAGCTCCTCCGTGAGCTCGGTTGCATCACCTGCATGGTATCATCGGCACCGGCAAACTGGGTTTGGAAGTAATCTGTGAGTCAGGGGGACTCAGCAATCTCACACCCTCGCGATCAAGACTATTTAAGCTTATAGGTAGGGTAAAATTTATGAGGTGGAGCTGAAGCAAGCACTAGCATATATGGTGGCTAACTTACGCAAAAGAGATCAAGAAGAGAAGGCAAAGCATGTTCGAGAACTAGAAGTGATCAAGAAGTGATCCTAGACTACTTACATTCAAGCATAACTCCAACACCGTGCTCACTTCCCGGACCCCGCCGAGAAGAGACCATCACGGCTACACACGCGGTTGATGCATTTTAATTAAGATAAGTTTCATGTTTTCTACAACCGGACATTAACAAATTCCCATCTGCCCATAACCGTGGGCACGACTTTCGAAAGTTCAAAACCCTACACGGGTGTCCCAACTTAGCCCATCACAAGCTCTCACGGTCAATGAAGGATATTCCTTCTCCCAGGAAGACCCGATCAGGCTGGGAATCCCGGTTACAAGACCAGCAAGACCACCCGCTGTGCCGACAAATCCCGATAGGAGCTGCACATATCTCGTTCTCAGGGCATACCAGATAAGCTAAGCGTACATGAGCAGACGTAAGCCAAGTTGCCAAGGGATGGCCCTGCACGGTGCTCTAGTTTGGACCAACACTCAGAGGAGCACTGGCCCAGGGGTTTGATATAAAGATGACCCTTGAGTCTGCAGAACCTAAGGGAAAAAGGCTTAGGTGGCACATGGTAAAACCAAGGTTGGGCCTTGCCGGAGGAGTTTTATTCAAAGCAAACTGTCAAGGGGTTCCCATTATAATCCGACCACGTAAGGAACGCAAAATCAAGGAACATAACACAAGTATGACGGAAACTACGGCGGCAAGAGTGGAACAAAACACCAGGCATAAGGGCGAGCCTTCCACCCTTTACCAAGTATATAGATGCATTAATTAAATAAGAGATATTGTGATATCCCAAACAAATATCCATGTTCCAACATAGAACAAACTCCAATCTTCACCTGCAACTACCAACGCTATAAGAGGGGCTGAGTAAAGTGGTAACATAGCCAAACAATGGTTTGCTAGGACAAGGAGGGTTAGAGGCTTGGCTTAACAATATGGGAGGCATGATATAGCAAGTGGTAGGTATTGCAGCATAGGCATAGCAATAGAGCGAGCATTTAGCAAGCAAAGATAGAAGTGATTTCGAGGGTATGGTCATCTTGCCTGCAAAGTTCTCCGAGAAGACGAAAACTTGATCCTCGAAAGCGTATTCAACGGGTACCTCGAACACGAACTCATCACCCAGCTCTACCCAAAGAAGGACACAAGCAAAGGGAACAAACATCAACCATGGTGCAATGCGCAAGCAACATGATGCAAAACAAGGCATGATATGCGGGATGTGATATGCAATGCATAAGCATGTTTCGGAAAGGAAAGATTGAACCATGACTCAACTTGGAAAACCAATAGTTCCGCTGGAAAGAGGAGTTGATTTCGGTCGAAATTGATATAAAGATCACCGGAATCGGATGCACGGTTTGCAAATGGCAAGCAAAACAAATATGGCACCGATATGCGATTAACAGCATGAGGCCATCTAAATGCATCAAGAACAACAAGCTACTGCACTTTAACATAGCAACAAAATACATGGTAGGGATCTACTCAAGATGCTTGACAAAAGATGAACACTGAGCTACGACTAATTCACTCAATAGCAGTTTCAAACAAGCATGGCAAAAGTGCAAAAGATATCAGATTACAGACTTAGTGAAAATAACATGTCAGGAATTTAACATCAAGAAGCAATGTTTAGAGCAAGATAACAACACACTACAGGAACATATCATGGCAAAGCAAGGCATGGCATTGTAACACCCTCGATGCGACTATAGCTCCCACGTGTCGAGGCACGACTTAGAGGCATAATCGCATTGAAGGCATATGTCGCAAGTTAGGCAATCTTCACAACATCCAATGTAATATAAATAATAATAAAGGGGAGATAACATAGTTGGCTTAGACTCGCCACGTCAATCAAGCACATAAATAACATTACATCATCCAAACACTCATGGCCCGACTACGGCGCCAAAATAAAAGAGAACCCAACATGCGACACGGTCCCAATCACCCCCAACTGGGCACCACTACTGATCATCGGGAAAGGAAACATAGTAACGTTGAGAGTCTTCGTCGAACTCCCACTTGAGCTCAAGTGCGTCTCCTGGAGCGGAATCATCAGGCCCTCCATCTGGTGTAATAGTAATCTGTGAGCCACGGGGACTCAGCAATCTCGCACCCTCGCGATCAAGACTATTTAAGCTTATAGGTAAGGCAAGGTAAATATAAGGTGGAGCTGCAGCAAGTGACTAGCAAGTATGGTGGCTAACTTATTCGCAAAAGAGAGCGAGAAGAGGAGGCAAAGCGCGAGCGAGAAACTAGAGAGCAACCTGCGCAAACATTACTCCAACACCGTGTCCACTTCTCGGACTCCACCGAGAAGAGGCCATCACGGTAACACACTCAGTTGATTCATTTTAATTAAGTTAAGGTTCAAGTTATCTACAACCGGACATTAACAAATTCCCATCTGCCAATAACCGCGGGCACGGCTTTCGAAAGTTCAATCCCTGCAGGGGAGTCCCAACTTAGCCCATGACAAGCTCTCACGGTCAACGAAGGAATAGACCTCCTCCCAAGATGTTCCGATCAGACACGGTATCTCGGTTACTCAAGACACTTCGACAGGTTAAAACAAGACCAGCAACACCGCCCGAATGTGCCGACAAATCCCGATAGGAGCTGCACATATCTCGTTCTCAGGGCACACTAAGATAGGTCAAGCTATGAGTAAAACCAACCCTCGAGTTTCCCCGAGGTGGCCCCGCAGGCTGC
>NC_041382.1:259386738-259389039 GCF_002162155.2 Triticum dicoccoides
GGTGACCCTTGGGCTCCGGTAACCCAAGGGAAAAAGAGGCTAGGTGGCAAATGGTAAAACCAAGGTTGGGCATTGCTGGAAAAGCTTTAATCAAGGCGAACTATCAAGGGGTTCCCATTATAACCCAACCGCATAAGGAACGCAAAATCCGGGAACATAACACCGATATGACGGAAACTAGGACGGCAAGAGTGGAACAAAACACTAGGCGAGAGGCCGAGCCTTCGACCCTTTACCAAGTATATAGATGCATTAAGATAACAAGATAATATAATGATATCCCAACAAGTAAATAAAAGAATGTTCCAACAAGGAACGGCCTTCAATCTTCACCTGCAACTAACAACGCTATAAGAGGGGCTGAGCAAAGCGGTAACATAGCCAATCAACGGTTTGCTAGGACAAGGTGGGTTAGAGGTTTGACATGGCAATTTGGGAGGCTTGCAAGCAAGTGGTAGGCATCGTAGCATTGGCATAGCAAAAGAGCGAGCAAACTAGCATAGCAAAGATAGTAGTGATTTCGAGGGTATGACCATCTTGCCTGCACAGTTGTCAGAGCTGACTGGATCCTCAAAAGCAAACAAGGGTATGATCATCTCAACAGGCTCCTTGTTAGTGAACTCAGCTCCCGGCTCTACCCAAACAAGACAAACAAGCAAACAAGGATACAATCAACCACGTGCAAGGATCAAACAATAAGATGCAATGATGATATGCTATGCGGGATGCGATGCGGGTTGCAAAATGCAAGATATGACCGCAAATGCGTGAACCTGGCCCCAAATTGGAAATCCAAGTGTTCCACTGGAAAGATGAGATGAAATCGCTTGAAAACGATATAAAGAACGCCGGAATCGGAGTTACGGTTTGGAAATGGCAAGCGATCCAAAAATGACACCGGTCTGCGATTTACAGCAAGTAGGCATCTAAATGCAATGAGATGAGCATGCTACAGCAACCAAACATGACAACAAAATACATGGCAGGGATGCACACAACATTCTTAACAAAAGTCTAGCATTGAGCTACGGCCAATTCATCCATTAACAGGTTCAAACAAGCATGGCAAAAATGCATACGGCAAACAGATCTCAGACTTAGTGAAATCAACACTTGTCTGGAATTTCAGATCAGGTAGCCCTCTTCGGAGCAACAAAACTACATGCTACAGGATCTGAACATGGCAAAGTAAAGCATGGCATGGAGCTACTCACAGAGCTTAATAAAAGTCCCTTAGTGATCTTGAGCCACAAGGGATCAGAAAATACAATTGCAAGCATGTGAACATAGCAAAAACATAATCAGTTTTCAGACTTAGTGAAAACTGGCACATGCTGAAATATAACTCAAGTAGGCATGTTTACGAGCTCGATGCACTCACTATGGTGCAAGTCATGGCAAGACAAGCATGCACCCATCAAGAAGGCACAACAAGCAATCTAGACATGGCAAGAACAATAGCATAGCATGTACGGATCAACTACAACATCACCGGCAAAATTGCAAACAAGTTGACAATCTTCCTAGATTCACAAAGTAGCAAAAGTAGAGCTCGATTGACTCAAGCTAGGTTGCTCCATAATTGCAAACAAAGACATGGATGGATAGAGCACTACAATATTAACAAAACTCCCTTACTGATCATCCTCAAAAGAGGCATGGATCACTAGGAAACAACATGAACATATCGCATCATGAGATAAACAAATCAAGGACTTAGTGGATTTACTAAGTCTCTGAAAACAGAATTTGCAAGTGCACCACTTTGCAAGCTTGCACTAGTCACCACACTCATCACAAAAATACATGGGTTGCACCTCTAGAAAGATGACAAAACCCTTAACAAAACATATGTAGAGCATCAGGGCAGATCATGCACACATTTATCATGGTAAAAATGACAAAAGTGCTAAACGGAGTAGCAGATCTGACAATTAACTCAAGTAGCCCTCTTCTAACAGAATTTCGGGCATCAAGATGAGCTCAAATGAAAATGATGCAATGGAATGAAATGATGTACTCTCTGAGATGAACATTTTGATATGCTATATGCATGAATGGGAGCTACGGATGCAAAGTTACGGAGCCGCGAACATGTGCACATGGACTGAAATTTCTGGGACTTAGTAGAAAAAATCAACCTCTCCGGGACAGATCTAGGGTTTGTACGGAAACCGAGGCACGGCCGGATCACGCCGGAACAGTGCTCGCCGGCTCGGAGCTCGCCGGAGTTCATCTCGGACGTCGCCAAAGTCGAGAGGAGAGGCCGGGCCGGGGCCGGATCCGGCGGAGGAGGGAGGA
>NC_041382.1:259389549-259399013 GCF_002162155.2 Triticum dicoccoides
CGTCAGCGCGGCGGTAGCGCGGCGCGAGGCGGCGGCAGCGCGGCGCGGGCCCGATTGGCGGCGGGGAGGGCCCGCGATGGGCCGCGGCGGGCTGGCGGAGGAGGCGGCACGGGAAGGCCACGTGGCAGCGCGGGAGAGGACGGCGGCGGTGTCCGGCGCGCGGAGATGATTTTTAGGGTTTCGGAGGTAGGAGGAAATCCGAAAATCGGGGGGTGTTTAAATAGGCATAGAGGGAGCTAGGAGAGTCCAAATGAGGTAAGGTTTTCGGCCACACGATCGTGATCGAACGCTCTAGATGATGGAGCAGAGTTTGGTGGGTTTTGGGACAAATTGGAGGGGTGTTGGGCTGCAACACACATGAGGCCTTTTCGGTCCCTCGGTTAACCGTTGGAGTATCAAACGAAGTCCAAATGATACGAAACTTGACAGGCGGTCTACCGGTAGCAAACCAAGGCCGCATGGAAAGTCTCGGTCCAATCCGGAAATGTTTAATCCCCACACACGAAAGAAAGCTAGAAATGACCACCGGAGGAGAACGAAGCGCCGGAATGCAAAACGGACAACGGGGAAAATGCTCGAATGCATGAGATGAACACGTATGCAAATGCAATGCACATGATGACATGATATGAGATGCATGACAACGACAACAACACACGGAGACAAAACCCAAACCCGAGGGACTAAATATAACTTAACACCGGAAACGGCAAGAGTTGGAGTACAAATAGGGAAAGTTACATCCGGGGTGTTACAACACTCCACCACTACGACCGCGTACTCAAAATGGAGGTGATCCTCGCGTTCCCAGGTTGCTTCACGGTCGGAATGATGTGACCACTTGACTTTGAGAAATTTGATTGACTTGTTGCGAGTCTTGCGTTCAGTCTCTTCAAGAATAGCAACTGGGTTCTCACGATAGGAGAGATCTTCTTGGAGCTCAATGTCCTCGAAGTTGACGGTGTGGTCAGGAGTCTTGAAGCACTTTCGAAGCTGAGAGACATGGAACACGTCATGAACATTTGCAAAGTTTGAAGGAAGCTCGAGTTGATAGGCGAGGTCGCCTCTCTTGCTGACAATCTTGAAAGGTCCCATGTATCTCGGGGCAAGCTTCCCTTTGATACCAAAGCGACGAGTACCTTTCATAGAAGAGACACGGAGGTAAACATGATCTCCGATCTCAAAAGCCAAATCGCGGTGCTTACTATCATAGTAGCTTTTCTGGCGGGATTGGGCTGCTTTGAGGTTATCACGAATGACTTTGCACATTTCTTCTGCTTCTGTGATTAAGTCATTACCCAAAAGATGATGTTCACCGGTTTCAGACCAGTTGAGAGGGGTGCGGCACTTCCTGCCATACAGAATTTCAAATGGGGCCTTGCCCGAACTTGCTTGAAAACTGTTGTTGTAGGAGAATTCAGCATAAGGAAGACAATCCTCCCACTTCATGCCGAAGGAGATCACACAAGACCTGAGCATATCTTCAAGAATCTGGTTGACACACTCGACTTGACCGCTAGTTTGAGGATGGAAAGCTGTGCTGAAGTGGATGTTCGTGCCCATGGCCTTCTGAAAAGAATCCCAAAACTTCGAGGTAAAGATGCTGCCACGGTCTGAAGAGATCACTTGTGGAATACCATGCAGAGAGACAATACGAGAGGTATAGAGTTCCGCCAATTGAGCTGGAGTGATTGACTCTTTGATAGGCAGAAAGTGAGCCACTTTGGTGAGTTCGTCGATGACAACGAATATAGCATCATTGCCACGCTTGGACTTTGGAAACCCAGTCACGAAGTCCATTTCAATGTGGTCAAACTTCCATTCTGGAATGGCAAGAGGTTGGAGGAGACCAGCTGGCCTTTGGTGTTCTCCCTTCACTCTTCTGCAGACATCACATTCATTCACGAATTGAGCAATCTCGCGCTTCATTCGAGTCCACCAATAAGCTTGTTTGAGGTCCTGATACATCTTTGTGCTCCCAGGGTGGATGGAGAGGAGAGAATTGTGAGCCTCGTTCGTGATCACTTTACAGAGGTCACCTTTGGGCACAACAATACGATCCTCGAAGAAGAGAGTGTCCTTGTCATCAAGGCGGTAGCACTTGTACTTGGACTGACTCTTGGCAATCCCAATCTTCACCTTTTTCACCATGGCATCAAGAAGCTGAGCTTGGCGAATCTGGTCTTCTAAGGTAGGAGAGACTTGAAGGTTGGCGAGGAAACCTTGAGGAACAACTTGCAGATTAAGTTTGCGGAAAGCTTCACAAAGCTCGGGTTGATAAGGCTTGAGAATCAGACTGTTGCAGTAAGCTTTTCTGCTCAAAGCGTCAGCAATCACATTGGCCTTGCCTGGAGTATACTCAATACTCTGATTATACTCTTGAATCATTTCGACCCATCGAGTTTGCCTGAGGTTGAGATTAGGCTGAGTGAAGATGTACTTGAGACTTTTGTGATCAGTGAAAATGTCCACTTTTCTTCCCAATAGAAGATGTCTCCATGTCAAAAGAGCATGCACAACTGCCGCCAACTAGAGATCATGAGTGGGGTAGTTCTTCTCATTAGGCTTCAACTGGCGAGATGTATAAGCAACAACTTTCTTCTCTTGCATCAATACTGCACCAAGACCTTGGAGAGAGGCATCACAAAAGACCTCGTACGGCTTGGATTCATCAGGCGGAGTCAGAACTAGAGTAGTGATCAATTTCTCTTTCAAAGTGTTGAAAGGAATGTCACACTCCGGAGACCAAACGTACTTGACGTGCTTCTGAAGAAGATTTGAGAGAGGCTTCGCGATCTTAGAAAAGTTTTCAACGAATCTTCGGCAATAGCTTGCGAGACCGAGGAAGATACGGAGTTGCTTCACGTTCTGAGGAGGTTCCCAATTCACAATTGCAGACACCTTCTTAGGATTCACGGCAATGCCCTTGGCAAAGATGATATGACCAAGATAAAGAACCTCATCGAGCCAAAATTCACACTTGGAGAACTTGGCGTAGAACTGATGTTCCCTGAGCTTATCGAGTACCAAATGCAAGTGCTTGGCATGATCTTCCTTGTTCTTCGAGAAAACCAGAATGTTGTCGAGATAGACCAAAACGAAGTCATTGGTGTAGGCGTTGAAGATGAAATTTATCATGCGAGAAAACGTCAGAGGAGCGTTGGCGAGACCAAAAGACATGACAGTGTATTCATATGAACCAAAGCTTGTCCTGAAAGCCGTCTTGGGAATATCTTGCTCACGAATGCGAATCTGGTGATAACCCATGCGGAGATCAAGCTTGGAGAATACTTGGGCACCTTTGAGTTGTTCGAAGAGCTCATTGATGTTGGGAAGTGGATATTTGTTCTTGATGGTCTTCTTGTTCACTGGACGGTAATCAACACAAAGTCGGTCCGTTCCATCCTTCTTCTTCACAAAAAGAACACCACAACCCCACGGAGAAGAACTAGGCCGGATGAGACCCATTTTCTCTTGAATATCGAGTTGCTTCTTCAGCTCCTTCAACTCTTCAGGTCCGAGCTTGTAAGGACGTTTGCACACAGGTTCCGTGCCAGGCTCAAGATCAATAACAAATTCAACTGGCCGGTGCGGAGGCATTCCCAGAAGCTCTTCTGGAAAGACGTCTTGATTTTCGCAAATGACTGGAATTTGAGAGATAGCATCCAATTCACCCTTCTCATTGAGAGAAAATAGACGGATGGTATCATCACGAGCGGCAAAGACAATTACATCCTCAGACGAATGAGTCAATTGAATCTGCCTGGCTGCACAATCAAGTTGAGCCTTGTGCTTAGAAAGCCAATCCATTCCGAGAATAAGATCAATATCCGAGTTACCAAGAACCATTGGGGAAGAAAGGAACTTGTAGTCGCCCAAGGTGATAGTAACATCTGGCACCTCCAGACTAACACTCAAACGTTTGCCAGGAGAAACGATATCCATTTGTTTACCCAAATGAGAAGAAACGAACTCATGCTTGGTAAAAAATGGCTTTGACATGAAACGATGCGATGCACCCGTGTCAAAAAGAACTCTTGCAGGAATATCATTAACCGGAAGGTTACCCATGATGACATCTGAAGAATCCTCTGCCTGAGCTGCATTCATCAAATTGACCTTGGCGTGCTTGGGGTTATGCTTGACCACAGCTGTACTTGCCGATCTGACAGGAGGAGGAGGAGGAAGACGCCTCTGGTTGAAACACTTGTTGGCATAGTGACCCTTCTGTTGGCACTTGTTGCACGTAACCTCTGAAAGCGGATGGTGATGCGGAGCACTCGATCTTGGAGGTTGAGACGAAGTCTTGTTCTGAAAGCCAGGGTTGGGTGGGTGGGAAGAACCACTGCCACCTTTGCTCGTCTGTTGATACGGCTGACGGAACGGAGGAGGAGGAAGCCAAAACTTCTGCTGCTTGGCCAATTGAGTAGAGGAAGAAGGAGTAGCATCTCTGACTTGCTTCTTGGAAGCATCACACTTCAGCTGAGCAGCCTCTTGCTTCAGTGCCATGTTGTAGAACTCATCGTATCTCAAGGACTCGAAGAGAACAAGAGCGAGCTGGATATCTTCTCTGAGCCCACCCCTGAACTGGTATATCATGCTCTTCTCATCAGGGACGTCCTGCTTGGCAAAGTGGGCGAGCTTCTGGAACAACTTGTTGTAGTCATAGACAGACAAAGAGCCTTGCTTCAGATTGCGGAATTCCTCACGCTTGCTTTCAACCACGCTCTGAGGAATATGATGAGCTCGGAAATCTCGACGGAAATCATCCCAAGTGATAACACGTCGACCTCTGGAGTCCTTGTACTGCTGGAACCATTCTACAACTTGATCTTTGAGTTGGAAGGAAGCGAACTTGACAAAGTCCTCAGGCCTGACGTTACTGCACTCGAAATGCTTGCACATATCCACAAGCCAATCATCAGCATCGGTTGCCTCAACACAATTGCTGAAAGTCTTTGGCCCATTAGCAAGGAACTGGTTGAGTGTAGCAAAGTGATTCTGATTGCTGCCTTGATTCCCTTGACTTCCTTGGTTGCGCTCTTGAAGAATTTGCATGATCAACTATGTGTTTGCATTGGTTGCGGCCATCACAGCTTGCCATGCCTCCGGAGGAGGTGGAGGTGGTGGCGGATCAGGATTCGGAGTCGTGCGCGTTGGAGGAGCCATCCTGAAGAGGTTGACCACCATTAGCACATTGATAGACAAATATTGAAGCTGAATCCAACGAAATGAAAATTGCAACATATAGTCTTCACATCCGAACAAAATGAACGAATGCATTCCTCTTGAAATGGTCACATATCCATAAATTGAGAAGCCACATAGAATTAAGGTAGAGAAATAAATCAACAAGCTACGGATCAAGAACGAATAATCGGTAAGAAATCCCAATCTCAAACCAATATCCGTGGAAGAAGAACTAGAGCTACAAGAATTCCCACCTATGAAACTCCCGAACCTTTCCGGTTATGCAATCAGGTGTTGGGGATCAGGGGAAGCACAATATCTCACCCAAACTAGGAAATCCTACATCTAGCTGTATCCATCCTTCAACACATAACCAAGAAACCTTCGGAAACCATCTACCTCAACCTTCGAAAAACATCCGTTATACAAGTTATGGCGATACTCCTGAACTCCCGCCCCAGTACTGGGTGGCGTCGAGGTTATCTCACCAACGAACTACATAAAAGAGATTTTCGATGTCGGCGTACTAAACTCAGGTATTCCAGAACTACAACGATAAAATTATGATGACAACACCTTAGAGCTCAACTCCCCGGGACACTTCCACTAAACCCCTGACAGGAGACACCAAGACAATGTTCTCATCATAAAACCATCGGAACGATTCTAAGATACCCGCGTGATCCTAAATTTTTTTTTGTGAAAATTGAGAAGAGAAGAGTCAAAACTCTACGTCGGATGCCTTACCAGAGCGATGAGGAGACTGGGAAGTAAAAAATAATTCCTAAACTCTCCGATATATAATTCCTAAAGACTCAAAACATTTTTCTAGACACAACTAGGCCGCTAATAAGGATCAAGCAATGGGGCTCCTAAGGTCGGGGAAGTCTCTGATTACCAACTTGTAACACCCTCGATGCGACTATAGCTCCCACGTGTCGAGGCACGACTTAGAGGCATAATCGCATTCAAGGCATATGTCGCAAGTTAGGCAATCTTCACAACATCCCATGTAATATAAATAATAATAAAGGGGAGATAACATAGTTGGCTTACACTCGCCACGTCAATCAAGCACATAAATAACATTACATCATCCAAACACTCATGGCCCGTCTACGGCGCCAAAATAAAAGAGAACCCAACATGCGACAAGGTCCCAATCACCCCCAACTGGGCACCACTACTGATCATCGGGAAAGGAAACATAGTAACGTTGAGAGTCTTCATCGAACTCCCACTTGAGCTCAAGTGCGTCTCCTGGAGCGGAATCATCAGGCCCTACATCTGGTGTAATAGTAATCTATGAGCCACGGGGACTCAGCAATCTCGCACCCTCGCGATCAAGACTATTTAAGCTTATAGGTAAGGCAAGGTAAATATAAGGTGGAGCTGCAGCAAGCGACTAGCAAGTATGGTGGCTAACTTATTCGCAAAAGAGAGCGAGAAGAGGAGGCAAAGCGCGAGCGAGAAACTAGAGAGCAACCTACGCAAACATTACTCCAACACCGTGTCCACTTCCCAGACTCCACCGAGAAGAGGCCATCATGGTAACACACTCAGTCGATTCATTTTAATTAAGTTAAGGTTCAAGTTATCTACAACCGAACATTAACAAATTCCCATCTGCCCATAACCGCAGGCACGGCTTTCGAAAGTTCAATCCCTGCAGGGGAGTCCCAACTTAGCCCATGACAAGCTCTCACGGTCAACGAAGGAATAGACCTCCTCCCAAGACGTTTCGATCAGACTCGGTATCTCGGTTACTCAAGACACTTCGACAGGTTAAAACAAGACCAGCAACACCGCCCAAATGTGCCGACAAATCCCGATAGGAGCTGCACATATCTCGTTCTCAGGGCACACTCAGATAGGTCAAGCTACGAGTAAAACCAACCCTCGAGTTTCCTCGAGGTGGCCCCGCAGGCTGCCCGGTTCGGACCAACACTCAAAGGGAGCACTGGCCCGGGGGGTAAAACAAGATGACCCTTGGGCTCCGGTAACCCAAGGGAAAAAGAGGCTAGGTGGCAAATGGTAAAACCAAGGTTGGGCATTGCTGGAAAAGCTTTAATCAAGGCGAACTATCAAGGGGTTCCCATTATAACCCAACCGCGTAAGGAACGCAAAATCCGGGAACATGACACCAATATGACGGAAACTAGGACGGCAAGAGTGGAACAAAACACTAGGCGAGAGGCTGAGCCTTCCACCCTTTACCAAGTATATAGATGCATTAAGATAACAAGATAATATAATGATATCCCAACAAGTAAATTAAAGAATGTTCCAACAAGGAACGGCCTTCAATCTTCACCTGCAACTAACAACGCTATAAGAGGGGCTGAGCAAAGCGGTAACATAGCCAATCAACTGTTTGCTAGGACAAGGTGGGTTAGAGGTTTGACATGGAAATTTGGGAGGCTTGCAAGCAAGTGGTAGGCATCGTTGCATTGGCATAGCAAAAGAGCGATCAAACTAGCATAGCAAAGATAGTAGTGATTTCGAGGGTATGATCATCTTGCCTGCACAGTTGTCAGAGTTGACTGGATCCTCGAAAGCAAACTCAACGGCCTCCTCATTAGCGAACTCGTCTTCCGGCTCTACCCAAACAAGACAAACAAGTAAACAAGGATACAATCAACCACGTGCAAGGATCAAACAATAAGATGCAATGATGATATGCTATGCGGGATGCGATGCGGGTTGCAAAATGAAAGATATGACCGCAAATGCATGAACCTGGCCTCAACATGGAAATCCAAGTGTGCCACTGGAAAAAGATGAGATGAAATCGCTTGAAAATGATATAAAGAACGCCGGAATCGGAGTTACGGTTTGGAAATGGCAAGCGATCCAAAAATGACACCGGTCTGCGATTTACAGCAAGTAGGCATCTAAATGCAATGAGATGAGCATGCTACAGCAACCAAACATGACAACAAAATACATGGCAGGGATGCACACAAGATTCTTACCAAAAGTCTAGCACTGAGCTACGGCCAATTCATCCATTAACAGGTTCAAACAAGCATGGCAAAAATGCATATGGCAAACAGATCTCAGACTTAGTGAAATCAACACTTGTCTGGAATATCAGATCAGGTAGCCCTCTTCGGAGCAACAAAACTACATGCTACAGGATCTGAACATGGTAAAGTAAAGCATGGCATGGAGGTACTCACGGAGCTAAACAAAAGTCCCTTAGTGACCTTGAGCCAAAAGGGATCAGAAAATACAATTGCAAGCATGTGAACATAGCAAAAACATAATCAGTTTTCAGACTTAGTGAAAACTGGCACATGCTGAAATATAACTCAAGTAGGCATGTTTACGAGCTCGATGCACTCACTACAGTGCAAGTCATGGCAAGACAAGCATGCACCCATCAAGAAGGAACAACAAGCAATCTAGACATGGCAAGAACAATAGCATAGCATGCACGGATCAACTACAACATCACTGGCAAAATTGCAAACAAGTTGACAATCTGCCCAGATTCACAAAGTAGCAAAAGTAGAGCTCGATTGACTCAAGCTAGGTTGCTCCATAATTGCAAAAAAAGACATGGATGGATAGAGCACTACAATATTAACAAAACTCCCTTACTGATCATCCTCAAAAGAGGCATGGATCACTAGGAAACAACATGAACATATGGCATCATGAGATAAACAAATCAAGGACTTAGTGGAATTACTAAGTCTCTGAAAACAGAATTTGCAAGTGCACCACATTGCAAGCTTGCACTAGTCACCACACTCATCACAAAAATACATGGGTTGCACCTCTGGAAAGATGACAAAACTCTTAACAAAACATATGTAGAGCATCAGGGCATATCATGCTCACATTAATCATGGCAAAAATGACAAGTGCTAAACGGGGTAGCAGATCTGACAATTAACTCAAGTAGCCATCTTCTAACAGCATTTCGGGCATCAAGATGAGCTCAAATGAAAATGATGTAATGGAATGAAATGATGTACTCTCTGAGATGAACATTTTGATATAATATATGCATGATTCGGAGCTACGGATGCAAAGTTACAGAGCCGCGAACATGTGCACATGGACTGAAATTTCTGGGACTTAGTGGAAAAAATCAACCTCTCCGGGACAGATCTAGGGTTTGCACGGAAACCGAGGCGCGGCCGGATCTCGCCGGAACAATGCTCGCCGGCTCGGAGCTCGCCGGAGTTTGTCGTGGACGTCGCCGGAGTGGAGAGGAGAGGCCGGGCCGGAGCCAGATCCGGCAGAGGAGGGAGGAGGCGGCG
>NC_041382.1:259399471-259433476 GCF_002162155.2 Triticum dicoccoides
CGCGGCGCGGGCCCGAGTGGCGGCGGGGAGGGCCCACGATGGGCCGCGGCGGGCTGGCGGAGGAGGCGGCACGGGGAGGCCATGTGGCAGCGCGGGAGAGGACGGCGGCGGTGTCCGGTGCGCAGAGATGATTTTTAGGGTTTCGGAGGTAGGAGGAGATCCGAAAATCGGGGGGTGTTTAAATAGGCATAGAGGGAGCTAGGAGAGTCCAAATGAGGTGCGGTTTTCGGCCACACGATCGTGATCGAACGCTCTAGATGATGGAGCAGAGTTTGGTGGGTTTTGGGCCAAATTGGAGGGGTGTTGGGCTGCAACACACATGAGGCCTTTTCGGTCCCTCGGTTAACCGTTGGAGTATCAAACGAAGTCCAAATGATACGAAACTTGACAGGCGGTCTACCGGTCAGCAAACCAAGGCCGCTTGGCAAGTCTCGGTCCAATCCGGAAATGTTTAATCCCCACACACGAAAGAAAGCTAGAAATGACCACCGGAGGAGAACGAAGCGCCAGAATGCAAAACGGACAACGGGGAAAATGCTCGAATGCATGAGATGAACACGTATGCAAATGCAATGCACATGATGACATGATATGAGATGCATGACAATGACAACAACACACGGAGACAAAACCCGAACCCGAGGAACTAAATATAACTTAACGCCGGAAACGGCAAGAGTTGGAGTACAAATAGGGAAAGATACATCCGGGGTGTTACAGGCATGAAGCTACTCAAAGCATATAACAAAAGTTCCTTACTGACCATAAGCCAAAAGGGATCAAAAAATACAATGGCAACCATGTGAACATAGCAATTATTGTTAACAGATTCAGACTTAGTAGAATACTAGAACATGGCAAAACAGATATTAAGTAGAAAACTCGATGCACTCACCACAAGGCATGGCGTGACAAACTAAGCATACAACCAACAAGTAGACATGGCATAGAATCTAAACATGGCAAGAACCAACTCATAGCATGCATGGATCAACTACAACAACCTTGGCAAAATTGAATAACATGTAAACAATCTGCCAGGAACATTTTATAGCAAAAGTAGAGCTCGATTGAGTCAAGCTAGAGTGCTCCATAAATGCAAACAAAGACATGCATGGATAGAGCACAACAATATCTACAAAACATCCTTACTGATCATTCTCAAAAGAGGCATGGATCACTCTGTATCAACAAGAATACATGGCATAAAAATATTAACAGGGCAAAGACTTAGAAGAATTCTAAGTCCCTGAAATCAGCAACATTACGAGAGCTACTTTGCATGCTTGTTCTAGTCACCACAAATATCACAAAAATACATGGCATACACCCCCGTAAAGATGGCATGGCATACTTCAAAACTCATGTAGGGCTCAAGTTCATAGGAGGCACACATTAATCGTGGCAAAAATGACAAATGTCCAATTACTGAAAAGAATCTGAAACTAACATCACATAGCACTCTTGCAACAACATTTAGGGCATCAAGACGAACTCAAATGAACATGGTAAAATGGAATGAAATGAAGTACTCGTCGAGACGAACAATTTGACATGCTACACGCCCAAAATGGATCCACGGGTGCAGAGTTATGACATGATGGATATGGCATGAAAATATGCAAATCTGGAGACTTAGCCGAAATTATACCTCCGCAAAAGTCAACGCGGCACGGAGCGGTTCCGGGACGGGGTAGATCGGGACGAGGGGAGGCGTTTGGTTCACGAACAGGTGGATCTGGTCCCGATCCACGGGACCTCGCTGGAGACGACGGAGATGGCCGGACTGGTGGCCGTTGACAGCGCGTGGTGGAGGGCGAGGCGCGGCGACTAGACAGAGGACGGCGGCATGCTCGCCGCCATTGCCTCGGCGCGGCGGGGGAACGGCGGCTGGAGGCGCGGGCTCGCGCAGCGGTGCAAACCACGGTGAGGCTCACCGGCGGGAGGGCTTGGCGGTGGGGCGACGAAATCCAGCGACGACGACGACAAGCCTGGGCGGCGGCGGAAGGAGCCGCGGGATCGGGCGCGGGGAACGGCGGGTGAGCGGTGGCGCGGAGACGGGCCGCGCGGGAGAGGAGACAGAGGCGGCGACACATGGCGCGGTGGGATTGGCCGGCGGCGGCGCTGTGTTGACGTGTCGCCTCCTGATTGGTGGTGGTGAGGTGGCCGGCGGCGCAGACATGTCCGGAGTGGGAAGAAATGTCCGGCGACGGCGGGGAAGGTTAGGGTAGGGTTTCGTCCGCGAAATTTTGGAGGGGATCACATATTTATAGGTAGAGGGAGCTAGGAGAGTCCAAATGAGGTGCGGTTTTCGGCCACACGATCGCGATCGAACGACCGAGAGGATGGAGGAGGTTTAGGTGGGTTTTGGGCCACTTTGGAGGGGTGTTGGGCTGCAACACACATGAGGCCTTTTTGGTTCCTCGGATAACCGTTGGAGTATCAAACGAAGTCCAAATGGCACGAAACTTGACAGGCGGTCTACCGGTAGTAAACCAAGGCTGCTTGGCAAGTCTAGGTTCAATCCGAGAACGTTTAACACCCGCACATGAAAAGAGGCAAAAGGAGGCACCGGAGGACATAGGAGCGCTGGATTGCAAAACGGACAACGGGGAAAATGCTCGGATGCATGAAACAAACATGTATGCAAATGCGATGCACATGATTATATGATATGAAATGCTTGACACGCAAGGAAATGACAAGGCAACAACATCGAAAAACTGGAAGACACCTGGCACATCGGTCTCGAGGCGTTACATCAGGTTTGACCTGGATGGCGCCTGTTGACCTGCTGAGGTTAGCATGGCATAATGCTGACGCAGTAATCCTTTTCTGGAATTTAAATAAATCTTAAATGATTTGTTATTTCAGAAAATGTCCAAAACTTCTAAAATTCATAGGAATTCAACCATAACTCAGAATGAAATAAGTTATATATGAAAAAATTTCAAAAAAATCCAATCTATCCATTTGTGGCATTTTCATGCATGTTAGAACAACTTATAGATGCTGAATTGGACAAATCAATAAATGGCATATGAAATGCTTTACATGGAGTTTGAATTTGAACCTTTGGTTCAAACCAACTTCATTTAATCTGGTTGCTAGATGCATTAGCCCAAATACCAGCATGTTGCCATGTCATGATCATACATCATATTGTTGCATTGCATTGATTGTGTTCTTCCTTGTTTGCTGGTGTTTGTCCCCTCTCGATAGACGTGGTTCCGACGATGTGATCGATGACACTGATGAAGAATTATGCTATCTTCAGAAGTGCCAGGCAAGCAAAAGGTACCCCTTGTTCATTCCGATACAATCCCACTCTCTCGCTCTTGCTCTCTTTTACTGCATTAGGACAACAATGATTCAATTGTTACATGCTCCGGTAGTTTAACCCCTTTCCTCTGCATGACCTGTCATTGCCATAGTAAATAGATGGAACCCACTAGCATGAGTAGGAATTGTTTGACCCCTGATGTGCCTACTCATACATGCTTGTTGTCATGCCTACTACTGCTTAGAGTTGAGTCAGGTCTGATTCATCGGGAATGAATTGAAACGTGGTGAACATGTCCTACCGTTGAGAGTTAAGTGTGTGAACACGATTTGGTAAAGGTAGCGGTGAGAGGCCATGTAGGAGTACATGGTGGGTTGTCTCATTGCAGCTGTTCTCAGGAACTGAGTTCTATGTTTGTGATCCATGAACAGTTACTACCACACATTGGGTTCCGGTAACTCGGCCCCTCTTGGCTTATTAATCAACTCGATCTCTGTCCAGGAGTTGCAACGAGTTTCTGGTGTTCGTAGGTAGTGTTAGTAGTCTACCAAGTGGCACCCGGTACAGGTGGGCTTGGGACAGACTAGGCACAGTGGCACGGTGTACCAAGTGGCACCCGGATGGTGGGCTTGGGAACCCTGCACACATCGTTTGGGGTCGTGAGCGACACCCCGACTGGATCTCCTTGCAGATGGAACCTGAATAGGCAATAAACCTAGACGAGAGACTTGTGTGGTTAGTTAGGTCGTGGCCGACACCCTCGCCTGTCTTCCGCTTGAAGGTTGCCGAGGTACACGACGTGTACATGGTGGTAAGTGGAGAGAGCGTGTGTGACGAAGTACACCCCTGCAGGGCTATCATTATCTATTCGAATAGCCGGATTCCTCAGGTATGGAAACTTGGACCCCTTGCATCATTCATAGACAAGTGAAAGTGGATACTCTAAAATGCGCAAGATAAGCGTGAGTGCAATGGATGGCGTTCTCGTAGGGAGACGGGAGCGGGTCCATAGCAGTGTATTGATATGGTGAATATGTGGACTCGTGTGTGCCACCTCAAAGAGTTATTTGCAGTAGTAGTTCAGCTTAGCCACTGACTCAAAGCTGGCTTGCTGCAGTTAGACTCCACCACCCCCTTTGTTGGTACCAATGCATATGTAGTTAGTTCTGATGTAAGTCTTGCTGGGTACATTTGTACTCACGTTTTCTTAATTTATGTTTTGCAGAGAGACTTCAGTCTCGCTAGTAGTTCCACATGGACTTCGATGTTTAGCTTGATACCTCAGCTACGATCTTGTGCCCTCGGCAGGATCTGGTAGATAGTCAGGCTTCTCAGCCTTTTTCATTTGTAGAAGTCTGTACTCAGACATGTTAAGCTTCTGCATGTGCTATGACTTGTATGCTCTGAATGTTGGGTCATGAGACCCATGTTTGTATTATCTGGCTCTTCGGAGCCTAATGAATAAATACTTGAGTCGTAGAGTTATGATGTGATGCCATGTTGTATTTACACATATCGAGCATATTGGTGTATGATTGAAATGCTTGGTATGTGTGGGATCCGACAACCTAGTTGTTCATCCTTGGTAGGCTCTCTTATGGGGAAATGTAGTCTTGTGCTTCCATGAGCCAGAGTAGTCCTCAATAGCCCGGTTCACCGGAGTCCTGCTAGCCCAGCACTACTGCTCCGGAACACTTAGACTGGCCGGCATGTGATTCACTTCGTTCCTGTGTCTGTCCCTTCGGGGAAATGTCATGCGGTGACATCCCGAGTCCTGCTAGCCTGCTACAGCCCAAGTTCCCGGAGTCCTGTTAGCCCAGTTGCTACAGCCCGGATTCACACGCTGCTGACCGACATGCTCGATGTTGAATCATGTATGCCTGTCCCTGTAAGTTAGTGCCACTTTGGGTTCATGACTAGTCATGTCGGCCCAGGTTCTCTGTCATATGGATGCTAGCGACACTATCATATACGTGAGCCAAAAGGCGCAAACGGTCCCGGGCCATGGTAAGGCGACACCCGTAGGGATACCGTGCGTGAGGCCACAAAGTGATATGAGGTGTTACAGGCTAGATCAGTGTGACTTAGAATCAGGGTCCTGACAGCTTTGGTATTAGAGCCTGACTTCCTCTAGGATTACCAAGCCAAACTGGCCGAAGTTGTGTCTAGAAATGCTTTAGTTATGTAAGGGAATTGATTGTGGATGGGAACGTAATGCTCTTTTTACTCCTTTACCTTTTGCCCTTCTGCTCTGAGTCAACCTCTTCTTTTCTACGGGGATTAAAGACTAGGCTTCTCATCTTTCTATCAGGATCACGTGTTACTAATCCGTAGGCTTATAGGATTGTTGGTTTCAAGCCTTAGTTCAGTCCCTACTACTTCCGTATGTTCATAGTTGGCCTCAGAACCTTTATATTGTGATGTTGAGTGGTTATGCCACCATTTTGCAGGATGTCTAAAGTATTTTTGAGCATTTATAGCCGTTATGCTATCCGAGTCATCCCAGGTTTCTAAATAGTCTGATGCATTTGCAAATCCCTTCTTTCCGTTCCCGATGTTCCTTTGGGCTAGATTAACCACACTAACCAGTGTGTTGAGCTACTTCATTGCCTCGATATATATGTTGGAACTATTTTTGTGACACTAGGGTATCTTAGAGTACCACCCAGTAATCTAGCAATGCTTTGTATCCCCAGTGTGATGATTCTGGCCATTATTCTCGAAAGCATCACGTGATGCTACTTAGTAGTAGGTATTCTACTCCTGGCTTTTTGAGCCCAAAATTCACCCTAGTTACTTCATGTTGATAGTGTTTGCTAGTTCCTTTAGGATATTAGTAACCTTTGCGATAGTCCTCAAGGTCCGTGGTAAATCCTTCTTCCAATACCATGAACTATTTATGGCAGAAGTTCCTTGTTGAACCAACACATCACAATAAGTGTGCTCTTGATGAGTTCTCCATTTTGCATTGTGAATATGCTAGTTCTACCTTTTTGCATGGGTTATCCGGAAGAAATGTTTCGCTTTGCTTGACATACTAATCTATGAATCCACAACTCAAAAAGATATATGTTCCTTGAGTTGTTACTCTTCACTTGTATTCCGACCGTTGTCTATCAATCGATAGTCTAGAGTATGTTTGCATTCGTTGATCGATGCCTATTATTCAGAATGACTAGGAGAAACAAACTCCAATACCTCACCCATATCCAGGATTGGGTCAAAGTAGTTGTACTCCGCAGATCAAATTGCAAATCCAGCTTTTGATTTTGTTCTACCCTTAAGTATTACCCCCTTTATGCCAGGATTGCCATGAGAATTGCAGCATCTCTCATGAATTCTTGACATAGTGATATTTCTCTCCATCATTATTCATTCCTCAGTCCCGTGTTGTTGTAACAGGAATGCTGACAAGTGAACTGTGATGTGTGAAATCAATACTCCTAGCAACCTCGTTGCTTGCTAGTTAATGGACAATAATCTCATTTCTAGCGTGTTTGTTACTGAATCACCATCCTAGGACTGATCGTGCTACATAGGCCATTTCTGTTGGTGCACTCTTCAATCGATGAGTTAGAATTTTGTCAAAACCCTTGCTCTATTGATCACATAGTCTTGCCTTGAAAAGCAAGATTGTTCTCAAGCTTAGTAACATATCGGTGGTTTGTGATTTTCCAAATATCGTCTCGGAAGTGTTACCAGGTTGTCACCTGACCGCTATGTTGAGTTCGTGATCAAGTTGGCTTCTTGTAAACCACTCCTTCTCCAAGGATCCGTGTTGGATACCCCTGAGCTAGTTGGTTAAGCTAAACAACAACTTGGAGAGTTGGAAGATAAAAGCTTACCTAATTTAGTTCGTTTCACAGGGATATCCTTGTGTTGTGTGTTAGTTGAAGAAAGATGATATCTTCATCAATTGGTCCCTGTGATCAGTTGTTGGACATATTGTCTTATCAAAACTTGATTTGAGTATGGGCTATCACCAAATCAAATCAGTACCAATGATGTTCATAATGTTGTCTGACTCGTGGTTGATTCCTCGAGCATACACCATTATATCTTTTGGTCTGACCAATGCTATCACCTGGTTCACATAATTATGGAGTTCCATCATAGGGAAGCCTCTATGAATTGTTATTGAGCCCATTAGCAAAATTTTTATCTTATCCATGATTCGTGTTGAACATCCAGCTAGTATTGGAAACTTCTATAATCATTATCTTCGTGTCCCGTTCACGAAGCATATGCTTGGATGAAAGAAGTGACTTTCTCTAATTCTTGTGCAATTGGTGCAAGTTGCTCCCATGAATGTGAGAATACTTTCTTTACCTCCTCTGGAATCATTCCGAGTCAGCCATGCACGTGCAAAGTATTCTGTGGTCTGTTAGACTGATCATCTTCATTCCATATGAATTCCGTAGCACACTAAGCCACTAATTGACTTGTTCATGGAAAAGGAGCTGTTGGGCTATCCTAGGTCATGCCAAGAACTTGCTTCAAATGCACATGAACTAGAGGAAGTCACTTCTCTCATCCAAACATATACCTCATGCACAGGACACAAAGGCATTATTTACAAAGTTTCCAACAATAGCCTGATGTCCAACAACATCATGGAGGAGATAAGGATGTTGTCGATGGACTCAACAACAATTTATCAAGATTTCCATAAAATGGAATTCCACGACTATGTGACCAAGGTGACAGAATTGGTCAGACCAAAAGATGTAATGGTGTATGCCCGAGGGATCAACCACGAGTAAGACAACCTTATGAACATCATTGGTTATGATTAGATCAAGTCAGAGTTTGGAGAAGACGGTAGAACCAACAATTGATCACGAAGGTCAATCGATGAAAGATATCTTTCTTCAATACACACACACGAAAGATATCACTTGAAATGAACTAAGTAAGACAAGCTTTTATCTTCCAACTCTCCAAGTTGTTGTCTGGCTCAACCAAATAGCTCAGGGGTATCCAACTTAGATTCTTGGAGAAGGAGTGGTCTACAAGAAACCAGCTTGATCACCAGGTCAACATAACGGTCAGGGGACAACCTGGTGATACTTCCGAGAAGATATCCGGAAAATCACGAACCACCGATATGTTCCTAAGCTCGAGAACAATCCTGATTTTCAAGGCAAGACGACAGGATCAAGAGAGCGAGGGATTTACACAATCCTAACTCATTGATCGAAAAGTGCACTGGAAATAAGTACTAGGTAGCACGATCAATCTTAGGTTGATGATTCATGAACCAACACGCTAAGAATGAGATTATTGTCCATTAACTACCAAGCAATGGGGTTGGTAGGAGTATTCATTGCACACATTACGATCCCCTTGTCGGTATTCTGGTTACTACAACACGGGAACCAAGGAATGAATAATGATGGAAAGAAGTATCACTCAATTAAGAATTCATGAGAGATGGTGCAATTCTCATGGCAATCCTGACATAAAGCGGGTAATACTCCGAGGTAGAACAGAGCAAAAGCTAGATTGGCATTTTGATCTCCGAAATACAACTACTTTGACCAGTCCAAGAAATGGATGAGTTGCTGGAGTTTGTTTCTCCTAGTCATTCCGGAATAGAATGGCTTGTCGGACCACAAGAATAATAGGCATCGATAACACGAATGCACGAATATACCTGACTACAAATTGATAGTCGGAGGACAGAAAGCAACTAATGAGGGACAACTCAAAGAACATATGGTTTTCTGAGTTATGGATGCATAGGTTAGTATGTCGAGCAAAGCTCAACATTTTCCTTCCGGATAACCCATGCAGGAGAGGGAGGACTGGTAGATTCACAATTTTGAATGGAGAACTCATCAAGAGCACTCTTGTTGTGATCATTGGCTTAATGAGTTTCTGCCATAATGGTTCATGGTATTTGGAAGAATGATATTTCACGGACCTCAAAGACTATCACAAAGGTTACTTATATCCTAAAGGAACTAGCAACACTATCAACATGAGGTAAGTAGGGTGAATCTCGGGTTCAATAACCCAGAAATAGAATACCTACATACTATATGGCATCACAGGATGCTTTCGAGAATGATGGAGAGAATGATCATAGTGGGAACACAAAACATGGCTAGATTACTAGGTGATACTCTAGACACCTAGGGTCATAATAATAGCTCCAACATATATGTCGGGGCAACTGAGTATCTCAACTCACTGATTAGTGTGTTTAATCTGGCACAAAGGAACATCGGGAATGAAAAGAAGGGAGTTGCAAATGCATCAGATTATTTAGAAACCTGGGATCACTTGGACAACATAACGGTTGTAAATGCTCAAAAAGATTTGAGACATCCTGCAAAAATAGTGGCGTAACCACTTAACATCACCAAACAAGGTTCTGGTTCAACTGACAACATACTAAAAGTAGTAGAAACTGAATTAAGGCCTGGAACCAACAATCCTAAGATTCTATGGATTAGTAACACGTGATCCTAATAGAAGATGAGAAGCCTAGTTCTTAATCCCCGTAGAAAGGAAGAGGTTGACTCAGATCACAAGGGCATAAGGTATAAGGAGTAAAAAGAGCCTTACATTCCCTTCCAGAATAAATTACCTTATATAACTAAAGCATTTCTAGACTCGACTTCGACCAGTTTGGCTTGGTAATCCTACAAGCAGTCAGGCTCTGATACCAAAGCTGTCAGGACCCCAGTTCTAAGTCACACCGATCTAGCATGTAACACATCATATCACTTTGCAGCCTCACGCATGGTATTCCCACGGGTGCCTCCTTACCTTGCCCGGGACCGTTTGCGCCTTTTGGATCCTGTATATGATAGTGCCGCTAGCATCCATATGACAGAGAACCCGAGCCGACATGACTAGTCGTGAACCCAAAGTTGCACTAACTTACGGGACAGGCATACATGAACTAACATCGAACGTGTCGGTCATCAGCGTGTGAATCCAGGCTGTAGCAACTGGGCTAACAGGACTCCGGGAACCCGGGCTGTAGCAGGCTTGCAGGACTCCAGAAGTCACCGCGTGACATTTCCCCGAAGGGACAGACACAAGAACGAAGTGGATCATATGCCGGCCAGTCTAAGCGTTCCGAAGAAGTAGTAACTGGGCTAGCAGGACTCTGGTGAACCGGGCTGTAGCGGACGACTATGGCTCATGGAAGCACAAGACTATATTTCCCCATAAGAGAGGCTACCAAGGATAAACAACTAGGTTGTCGGATCCCACACATACCAAGCATTTCAATCATACACACAATATGCTCGATATGTCTAAATACAACATGGCATCACAACAAAACTCTACGACTCAAAGTATTTATTCATTAGGCTCCGAAGAGCGAGATATTACAAACATGGGTCTCATGACCCAACAATCAGAGCATACCAGTCGAAGCACATGCGGAACCTTAACATGTTTGAGTACAGACATCTACAAATGAAAAAGGCTGAGAAGCCTGACTATCTACCAGATCCTGCCGAGGGCACAAGATCGCAGCTGAGGTAACAAGCTAAACATCGAAGTTCACCTGGAACTACTACCAAGACTGAAGTCTCTCTACAAAAACATAAATTAAGCAAACGTGAGTACAAATTTACCCATCAAGACTTACATCAGAACTATCTAGATATGCATCATTATCAACAAAGGGGGTGGTGGAGTTTAACTACAGCAAGCCAGCTTTGACTCGGTGGCTATCCTAAACTACAACTGCAAGTAACTCTCTTGAGGTGGCGCACATGAGTCCACATATTCACCATATCAATATACCACTATGGATCCGCTCCCATCTCCCTACGAGAATGCCATCCATAGCACTCATGATTATCTTGCAATTTTAGAGTATCCACTTTCACTTGTCTATGAACTGTATAGGAAACCAAGTAGTCCTTTACTGCGGATGCGGCTACTCGAATAGATGATGTTAACCTTGCAGGGGTGTACTTCTTCATACACGCTCTCACCACTTACCGTCGTTTACACGACATGTACTCGACAACCTTCAAGCGGAAGCCCAACGAGGGTGTCGGCCACGGCCTACCTAAACGCTCAAGTCTCTAGTCCAGGTTTATCGCCTATCCAGGTTCCATCCGTAGGGTGTCCGGCCGAGGTTTCCACATACAACCCTGAATGATGTGTGCAGGGTTCTCGAGACACCAAACGGGCGACTCGGTACACCGTGCCACGGTGTATCTACCGCATCATAGCCCACCCCTTGGGTCAGTGCTACGCACAGCCGCCAACACATATCCTACAAACACTAGAAACTAGTTTCAACTCTTAGAGAGAGGACTAGGGTGGTTAAGAAGCCGAGAGAGTGAATTAAGGATCCCAATGCATGGGAGTAACTGGTTCTTAAATCACACATGCAGATCTCAGTGCTTAAGGATGGTTCCAATGAAACAACCCACCATGTACTCCTACATGGCCTCTCATCGATACCTTTACCAAATCGTGTTCAACACACTTAGCTCACACACCGTAGGACATGTTCACAACTTTCCAATTCATCCCCGATGAATCATACCTAACACAACTCTAAGCAATAGCAGGCATGACAAACAAGCATGAATGAGTAGGCACATCACGGCTCAAACAACTCCTACTCATGCTAGTGGGTTACATCTATTTATTGTGGCAATGACAGGTCATGCAGAGGAAAGGGGTTCAACTACCGCAGCATGTAATTGTTGAATCATTGTTGTCCTAATGCAGTAAAAAAGAGCAGGAGCGAGAGAGTGGGATTGTATCGGAATGAACAAGGGGGTTTGCTTGCCTGGCACTTCTGAAGATATTATAGCTCTTCATCGGTGTCATCGAACTCATTATCGGAAACATCGTCTACTAAGAGGGAACAACCACCGACAAATACAAAAGGAACCACAACCAATGCAATGCACATTCATATGAATGATATGTCATATTAAAGTACTGAATTGACCTAGTGCAATAGTTAGTCATATTAATGGAAGTGGAATTCAATCCTATAGCAAATTCCAACTCTAAAACTAATTACCATTTATTCCATAATCATGAATTGTCCTAATCAGTGAGGTTAACTTGTTGAAACATGCATGAAAATTCCATATTCATATTCTTTGGATTTTTCTGATCATTTTTCATATATCATTTATTCCATTTGGAGCTATAGGTTAATTTCTATGAATTTTTGAAGTTTTGGATATTTTGTGGAATTCCCGATTATTAATAAATCCAGAAAGTGTATTACTTCGTCAGCATGACGTCGGGGTGATGTCAGCAGGTCAAAGGCGCTATCCCAGGTCAAACCGGATGGCTGGGACCCACATGTCAGTGTAACAACTAACTAATAGAGTTGTTTAGTGTTAGGTTAGCACTAACCTAGGCTAATTAGGGCCTGGGCCCACTTGTGGGCCTCTAACTAAACTAACCTATCATAGTTAATACTAACCTAACTTAATTAGCCAGGGGGTCATTAGCACTAACCTAAACAGGGTTAGGACAGCGTTATCCCGCCGACGACAACCAGAGGCGGCGGAGCACCGTGGGAACCCGCTATGGTGCCCCGTTCGAGAGCCTAGACCAGCGCGCGTCAGGCAGTGGTGCCAGCCGGGCCTGAGGTGGCCGGAGGCGACAGCAAGGAGCTCGGCCAAGACGGCCAGAGCTCGGTTGCGCGCGGGGTTAGCGTTGCGGGGTGCAAGTGGGCAAGGGGAGGCGCTAGCGAGGCTCAGCGCGGTGCAGCAAGCTCGATGGACACGCGTCTGGGACCAAATAGTCATCGGGCATTGCCGCCGATGAGCTCGGGCGGCGGCGCGGTTCGGTCTACAAGGGGGCAATGGCTGCGGGGCGTAAACGAGCTCGAGAAGAGGGGGAACAGACGTAAAATCTCATAGCGGAGACGATGGGTGGTCAGTGGGCTTGGGGAGGAATCGGAGACGACGAACGGGCGCCGGCGATCTCAACGACCAAGAGGTTGAAGACGACGACATTGATGGAGAAGTAGAGCTCCCGGTGATGTGTGGATCGATGAGGAGGACGAAGGCGACGAGGCGGATCCCTGGGGCACGTCGGGGAGGCGAGAGGGAGGCGGTGGCTGTGGCTATGGAGAACGCTGGTGACGGGCTTCGTTCGGAAGCAAGCAGAGAAGGGGGAGGGGGTCCAGAGAGAAAGGGGAGAGACGCAGGGGTTGAGGGAGGTGCATGGTGACGCGAGGGAAGGTCCAGGGCGACGGGAGGACAGCCAGGCAGGGTGGAGGTGGTGCACAGTGGCCGCAGGCGCGTCGGGCACGCGCTGTGCATCCGACTGGCGGGAGGAAGAATACCTCCCTGCCCCTAGTGGGCTGGGCCGGCCAGACGGGCTGCCAGGTGGGTTGCACCAGGTAGGTGGCCAGGTAAGCCGTCTGCTCTTTTTTTAATTTTCTTCTACTTGTTTTATTTAATTGCCACTGAATTCAAATTCAAACAAATTTGAAAACAGTGCCAGAACTCCATTGGATAATTTATGTCACTTAAAGGTCTACTCCACAAATACATAGAATATCACAGGGCATTTGAAAATTTATTCATTATATATTATGAATATAACTCCAAATTCAAATAGAATATTTATTTAAATCAGAGCCCAAATAATTCCTTAGAAATGTTCCAAAATTTTGGTTTGAATTATAACTCTTGCCAAAATTGTCAGAACTATTTCTAGGGCATTTTGGATTCATTAATTGAAATTTTAGGGTTCTTGCACCTTTATTAAAATGATTTATGAGGCTTTCACTTTCCTCATTTCAACTTTCAGAAAATAGACATGATGCACACATGAAGTTAGCCTAGTGCAGTACTAGAAGCAAGGGATGTGACATGTAGGCACAATGGGATGTCGCCAAGAACTTAGCCAGGGCCGGGCGTCCAAGAATCCCATTGTACGGCATGGGGAGATCAAACACATCAAACACAATCCTCTCAGTCCGCTAGTTCAGTTCTCCCCCAAACGTTATCAGCAACGTGAACTTTCCCTTAGGATGGCTCCTGCCATGATTAACTCCTTGAAACGTGCCGGTAACGTCTAGCTCTTCCTATGATATCTGAAGTCTATTGATAACTGCTGGGGAAATCAGATTCAACCCATCCCCGTTGTCTTCCAACATCTTTGTGACCTTGAGGTGGTGAATTGTTGGGGAGACCAACAACGGCAAACACCCTACCATAGTGGTATGGCTAGGATGGTCCACCTCTTCATAGATGATGGACGTGTGATACCATATGAGCGGCTTCCGGGCCTCTGGCGCTGGTTCCGTGACATTGACTTCTTGTGCCCACCGATTGAGCTGGCGGTGAGAAGTCGCAGAGATGCACCTCCATCAGTGCATAGGGCGTCCATGGCCTTATGAAACTCCTGCTCACTAGTTTCCTCATCCCCTCCATCACTCTCATCATCAGAGGTTTCCTTCTCTCGAACTTTGGCTGGCTTTCCTTGGTTCTAAAAGGGTTTGCCAGGGCAATTTACTTCACCGCCCCGACCCTTACCACCAGCAACATTCTGACCTTTTTCCTTATCACGCTTCTCATACTCTACTTTCTATTTCTTGAGAAGCTGCTCAACCTGATAACACTCTTGAAGGTCGTGGCCCTTGGTCCGGTTAATCTTGCAGTATGGCCCATCACCTTTCCTGGATTTCTCGGTAGCAGCGGCTTCCCAGCAGTTAGTGCACACAGCAGCTTCCTTGCCGGGGGCCTCAGCTTTGGCCTTCTTGCCAGTGCTAGGCATACCCGATCCTTCAATAGTCATCACTGCCTTATCTCTCCGCTTCTTACTGCGCTTCTTGCTCTTATTCTGACTAGTTGATTCATCCTCATCCTCTAAATCAATATTGGTGCAATCTTCCTCTCCGAGCAACTTCCTTCCCTCCTCCATCCGGGCACACTTATCAACCAGAGTGTAAAGCTCCTTCATTGTCCTGGGCAACCATACGTTAATCTTGGAACGAATACGACGGTTGCGCACATTGGACTGGAAGGCGGCGATTACGACTGTCGGATGTATATTTGGGATATTTCTATGAAATTTGCTGGATCTTTGTAAATACTTATGGAGGGTTTCTCCTTCCTTATGTTGGAGAAGCTGCAAGTCGCAAGGCCTGCCGGGTTCTTGATGGCTGCCCGTGAAGGCGCCAATGAACTCGGTAGGTTCATCAGCCAAGACCTCACATTGGACTTGAGGGCCAAAGAAGTAGTTGGCAAACACCTTTTCATCTCTTCCTTTGGTAGCCTGAATAGCGATGGTGTAGATGCTTAGGAACTCTACCGGGTTCAACCTCCCATCATACTTCTCAGGTATTTCCGGCTTGAACGTGCGAACGGACAACCAACGAAATTTCCACAGATCATAAGTAAAGGAAGGACAGCCATCCTCAAAAGGTAGGCACCCGCCAATACCGAGCGCGGGCTCATCGACGTCAGGGCCACCATACCCGTCGGTCTAGCGGAGGTTATCACGGCGTTGCTCGACAACGACGCGTGTGTCTCCTCGCCACCTATCCTCTAGGGCTCATCATTGGCCTGGACTTGCTCAAGGGTCATAAGGCGCCATCAAGACGACGTCAGGGTCTTGATTCTGGTGCGCTCATGCTCGCTACCTTGGTGGGGACTGCACCATGGGGATGGCCCCTCTCGTATGGGGAGCTATTGTTGTTGCTTGGGGAGGTCGCGGCGGGCCAGCTCTCCGTGAGCCCCCAGCTTCAGTGAAAATGAACAGGCTTTGGATGGTGGAATGCCATTCGTCCATATGCTCGGCCGCTGGTAGAAACCTCAGCAGCAGTTGAGCCCGCGCCATGGCCTCCGAAGCCGTACTTTGGCATGGATGATGATGAAGTCGATCGTATTGTCGCTCGGCTCCTGACTTTGCCAGCGGCGGCGGCACTGCACCCCTGCTGCTGTTGCGGGGCGACCACTTGGATGTGGTGCGGCGAAGGCGCTCAAGGGCCAGCGGACCCGTCGGGCATAGTGGCTTGGTCGACCCGTCCCGGAGGGGGTACACGCACGATCGGCGCATCCGTGGTGGGAGCGGCCCGAGGGCGGAGATTCGTCCCGGTCCGGGCGCCATTGCTGCGGCTGTGCCCGTCGGTGGGGGAAAGGGGCGCAGATGGAGTAACCCCTTCACCCGTAGTTTGGGTAGCATGGCCAGTAAGGTCTTATTGACGATGCTCTCCTCCGGTGCTTCCTTCTCCAAAGTCGGCTCCGGGGGAAGTGGTGACAGTGCCGTCTGCTCCAACCACTCCCCCAGTAGCGTCCGCGTCCTCATGTGCCTCGGCACCCCCTGCAGCGCTGGAGGCCGCGGGCAGCGGAGCCTTCGAAGTGGACCGAGTTTCTTCTTGGGCGCCATGGTCGACGGTGTTGTCGAAGATGAAGATGGTGATGAAGTCGAAGCGATGCACATGCCTTCAGGTTCGCGCAAGAGAGCCCCCTACCTAGTGTGCCAAAGATGTCGGGGGAAACGACGGCCACCTATGGGACCAGGAGGCCCATTGCTGGTTCGGAAGTGGGGTGACGCTTTGCACAAAGGGCAGAGAAGCGTGGGGCAGCACGGTAGAGATCACGCAGGCAATTTTACCCAGGTTCGGGCCGCTGTGAGGTGTAAAACCCTACTCCTGCTTCGTTGATTGATGGTGGAAAGGTGGTGGCAGAGCGTAGTACACTTGCCTAGCAGGGTTGCCTCGAGGCAGCAGTGGCTACGCACATACGGGGGTGTGATTTATCCAATCTTCTAACCCTTTCTACGGTTGCCATGGGCCTGCTTTTATAGATCAAGGGGTTACCATAATGGCAAAGTAGTCATTACGCACTGATAAGATACCAAACAATGCTACCATACCTAACTCTGCAGGCTGACAGGGCACATTAAATGCGCCGCTCAATGTCACATTGTTGGTTACTCGGCAAGGCTTGTCGGGCTATCTTGCTAGCTCCACGCCTGCTCGCTTGACACGTCGTAGCACAGGTGTTGCCTGATGGTTTCTCCTGTAGAAAATGGCTGCCATGTGGAGAATGGCTGCCACTTAATCACTTTGCGACTTGACACCGCACTGATCGACGACGTGGGTTGTGGTA
Source organism: Triticum dicoccoides (assembly GCF_002162155.2). NCBI lineage: Eukaryota > Viridiplantae > Streptophyta > Magnoliopsida > Poales > Poaceae > Triticum > Triticum dicoccoides. The sequence goes on from NC_041382.1 coordinate 259,416,836, forward strand.
GAGTGGTTGGTTAGGTGGTTTTGCCTCCGTTAGCCCCGGCAGGCCCTGCCGGGGCGCTTTGTTTGTCTGTTTCTTTGGGTGGCATCGCCCCTTGCCGGGCTCTCCTGCCCGAAAAGGGAGGCTTTTCTCTTGACGATATCCTGCTTCACTGGTTTGTTCTTGGTCCCTCTGATCTACATGTTGGTCCGTCGAATCTCTGCGGTTCTTGCACTATGATCTGGGCTGGTGCTCCAATCTTGTTCCCATGCCTGTGCATAGTCTGGACAGCAGACCCAGGGTTTGTTGCACCGACAAACATCTTCATCATAGGATTCATCAGACGAGGCAGAAGCTGCCTTCTTGGATTTTCTGGCGACAAATTTCTTTTGGGAAGCTCAAGGGGAAACAACATTCCTTACCTTGCTTTCCTTTCGGGTAGAGGCACGATCCTTCTTCTTTTGTATATCTTCCTGGGGTTAGCTCGACGTTTCCCTACTCAACTTGATTCTTATTCGCTGCCCTAGCTTCACACTTGGTTTTGGCCTTTTCTCTCTTTTTCACTTCTTCGGGAAAATCAACAATTGTCTTGAGGGAGTCAGGATGAGCATCTTTAGTAGGAGGTGGCATGACTTTTTAATCATCTGGGCAGTAATTTTCAGCAATGTAGTCATTCCAAGGCAGAGTGAATGCAAACATGATTTGGTATTTTCTACGGACATTCTCCCGAATGAACTATTTCTTCGCCTAGTGGCGATGAATCCTTTGCAGCCTGTTATTTCTCTTGGTTGTGGCTTCAACTCTAGTTGGAGTTTTATATCCTTCGGGTTCGGACATCACGTCAGTTGTGTTCCTCTCTCTGCCATGACCACCCATGTTGGGATTTCAATATCATAAAATAGAGTCTTTACATCGGTGATCTGTTCATCCTCGGGCTGACTGTGAGCCGAGGGAATATCAAAATCCTCTCTTCGGATTTGGACTTAGAATTTTTCTTCGGTATCTTCCGTGGCTTGGATGCTTTTCCTCCAGCAGTCCGCCTCTTATGTTCAAACAAGGGAGGCAATTGTGGCATTTATCCTTCAGACCCAGAACACTCGTCCGAACTTTGTGCCATGACCAACCTGAGAAATGAATAGATGTGAGGGATAGCAGGAAAGGGTCACAAACATGCACAGAAGCATTATTGACTAAAACTGAAAGTTTTTCAGAAGCAGCAAAGGAATCCATGGTATACATTTTGTAAGATGTCATTGACAGAATTGCAACATGCCCTAAGGCAGAGTAATAACTATCTATCTTTCGAAATAATACATATGAACCCATGATCGAAGATAGCTAGTACAAGGGAAAACTACAAACCGTAACAGTCACATCTTAGAGAACCCTAAAGATCTATCGCAATGAAAATAAATCAAGAGAAATTGCGTCGGTAAGAATAGCCCTAGAATAGAGGAGCAATAGGGCTAGTCCCAGATCCAAGCGCCCTAACTTGGCAGCAAGGATCAGCTACGGCAATGCGGAGGAGATGATTTATGCTACTTCTTGAGCTTGTGTTGGTTTTTCCCTTGAAGAGGAAAGGGTGATGCAGCAAAGTAGAGATAAGTATTTCCCTTGGTTGAGAACCAAGGTATCAATCCAGTAGGAGAAATGTGCAAGTCCCCAATATTTGCACCTACACAAAAAATCAAACACTTGCACCCAACATGATAAAGGGGTTGTCAATCTCTTCACGGTCACTCGCAAAGGTGAGATCTGATAGAGATAGATATATAAAAGTTTACTAAAACGTAAAAGTAGATAAATTGAAGCAAGGTATTTTGGTATTCTTGATATATAGATCTAAAAATATAAATGAAAATAGACCCAGGGGCCATAGGTTTCACTAGAGGCTTCTCTATTGAAGTCAAATAATACGGTGGATGAACAAATTACTGTCGAGCAATTGAAAGAAAAGCGTAAAGTTATGACGATACCCAAGGCAATGATTACGAATATAGGCATCACATCTTTGTAAAGTAGACCAACTCCTTCCTGCATCTACTACTATTACTCCACACATCGACCGCTATCCAGCACGTATCTAGAGTACTAAGTTCATAAAGAACAGAGTTACGCCTTAGGTAAGATGACATGATGTAGAGGGATAAACTCAAGCAATATGATGAAAACCCCATCTTTTTATCCTCAATGGCAACAATGCAATACGTGTCTCGCTACCCCTACTTTGTCACTTGGTGAAATCATGCAAGATTGAACACAAAACTGAGCACCTCTCCCATTGCAAGAAAAACCAATCTAGTTGACCAAACCAAACCAATAATTCGAAGATAAATACAAAGATATCAAATCATTGCAAGAAAGAACTCACGCTTCATCGGAAGGGCAATAGGGTTGATCTAGATGCCCTTCGTGATCGAATCCCCCTCCGGCATATTGCAGAAAAGGCCCCAAGATGGGATCTCACGTGACAGAAGGTTATGGCGGCAGAAAAGTATTTTGGTCGATGCTTCTAGGGTTTTAGGAATATATATGAATTTATAGGCCAAGAAACAGGGTCAGGAGGTCCTTGAGGGACCCATAAGCCAGGGGGCGTGCCCCCCTAGGGTGTGTCCCTATGGCTTATCGTCGCCTCGTGGGTCTTCTGACTTCATCTCCATGTCTCGTAGTAGGTGTATTCTGGTCCAAGAAAAATCATCAGAGAAGTTTTATTCCATTTGGACTCCGTTTGGTATTCCTTTTCTATGAGACTAAAAAACAACACTACTGTGGGATGCTGCTAACGCGACACTACGATCAGAGACCCTTTGACGAAATTGTGTGTGATGCATTACTCGCAAATGATGATGTAAAATAACCATCAAAAAAGATGCAAAACGTTTGTGATGAAGGATACACCAAACATGGTTCAGATTTTAGTTGCATGTGCGATGAGGGGCATACGGTTCAGTTCAATGAACTATTTGCGATGTCGCGGAACAAAAGAAACGTGCAGCCAGATGAAGGCGTGTGCGATATACGGGATATAGTTCACTCGGATAAATTGTTTGTGATGAGGCGGAACAACAAAAACAGGCAGCCAGATAAAGGTGTGTGCGTTATACGGCATACAGTTCACTCGGATGAACTGTTTCATTGAGCCAAGAGAGCATAAATGATTCAACTTAACAAGATGTGTGTGATACAAGGCAAACAGGTTTGTAATCAGAAATGTGTGGGAAGACCGATAACAACACAGACGATTCCTGCTAACAATCTGTGTGTGTTGTGAGCAAACGATTGCAGGTATACTGTTGTCAGTGATTGATGAAATCATCACCGACGGGTTCCATTGTTTAGTCCGTGTGCGATGTGATTTGCTCTATCTATAGAGTGTAAACATATATACTTAAAAAGGCAGCATTGCAAAACCAAATTACGCATACAATTACACAAGTGACTACACACATAACATTTCCACACACCAAAGTAAGCAATTACATGCATACTAAACTAGGAGAAACGAGGATCTAATCATCTACTTATTGTTGCGATGACACTTGTCATTAACCTGCTTCTGGCTAGCTCCCTGGCCATCTTGGGGAAGGAGGCACTTCCCCATGTCAACGATCCGCCTGTACATCTCATAGCTCGTGTACGCCTCCTTGGCCGCGTACACGACGTGAGATTTGTCTAGTTTCTCCATCCAGGCCATGTGCCAGGCATGCTTGTCCTTGTTGCAGCAATCCTTCATGTCTCTGTAGTAGGGGGCGATGATGGCCTCGGTGACGTGAAATAGTGAGTTCTTCTCATGCTCGTTGCTGCCCCAATTCTTGTATTGGCCCTGTATGTCGACAAGATTCTGGCAGGCGATGCCTGAATTCTTGAGCACCTTTACATCGTTGGTGAAGTGCACCGTATCGAACATGTAGTGGGGGTTGTTGAAAAACCTAGCGAAATGCTCGCAAGGCCTTGTGGCCAGGCAGTAGTGGTAGACAAGGATGTGGTTGCACACGCACACCTGGGCGACGATGACCTTGTGACAAGACCCGGCATGAGCGCGGGTGTACTCGAGGTCGAACCCGACCACCTTGTACTTCTCCTCGGCAAGCAACAACTCCATCATGTGGATGGAGTGCTCCACCCATACCGGGTTGTTGGTGTACATCACTGAGAGCTCCGTCAACCTTCTGTGGGTGGCCACCACAGCATGCATGGTGAACTGCTGCTCGTCGTCGGTAGCCGCACGGAGCGCCATTGGAGCTGCGTAGGATACCCTCTAAAATTTGTCGTGGTGGGTGTGCTTCTTGCAATGGTGGGGCATGGTCGAATGGTTGAAGAGACACAAGGGTTAAATGGACGCTGTAATAAATGGGGGCCGACCGGCCTGTAATCATCATGTCTTGTCACTTTGTTCATAGTGGAGGATTCGAGTGCACGCTTGACAACACCACACCCCGCATCTTTCATTTGATCACGCGTGGGCTCGAAGAGGCACCAAATGTATCATCAGTGAGCCTGTTCCCACGCTACCGCGCCGTTTACCATGCAAGCTTCCTGCCCAGCTAGTTTGGCCACGCGTCGGCTAGAAGAGGGAAAAATTGTGGGCATTTATTGGCAAAAAGCTTTGTAAAAACTAAGTGTTTGGAATGACTTTGGTCATAAGTTTACCCATGGGTGATGAGGTCAAAGTTACACAAAAGGGTGATGATGGACACTCGAGTGCGATAATTAATTCTGCGCTCTACAGGGCACATGGTTGAAGAAACCAACTGTGTGCAATATTGTCGAAGATCACAGTCGAGTTAGCTATACAAAACGTGTGCGATGAGATCGACAAGGTAAACAAATTCAAGAATGGTTAATAAAATCTATGTCCATTGCATATTAAGGTCAAAATAGTGCTACCAATATACGAGTCTCATACGATGCCATTTCAACGATTGTACCACAAAAGCTTGAAATATTACAAGTTTAAAATTCTAGAGTTATATGGCTCAAATTCGAAGATTACAAGGCTCAAAATGATATTAGAAAAGAAATTCAGCTAATTAGCTGCAAACGCTCGCACTGATCTAATGAATATGGATATCAGAGAGGTTGAAACTAATATTACCACCAGTTAGTCTGGTTTCGAAACCTCATAATTTTTGCAAAGCGGTCAGCTACTGAGAAGTCATGTATGGGGTTGACACGATGACTTCTGATTACTCTGTCATCAGAAGTTCAAATGAAATTCAGCATTTTCAAAGCCTATTCTATTCTTCCACAACCGCCGGCACTAATCAACAAACCATTCATTTTTGCGAAATAAATGTAGGGCAAACCTCATTACCTTCAGCACTCTTGCTCTAACAACAAAGAACCTAGCGAATGTAATCTCCGGTAAGGTCCCTCGGTAGGAGTTCAAAGTAATTTCTGAGAGATGTAGATCTAGGCGTTCACTGTGATTGTTATATTGTATCACATTATCCACCACCGGGCCTAATCTTATCTGTAAAAGAAGAAAACATGTTAGTGCCTACATGCAGTTTTGAACACTACTACATGCCTATTAGGTTTGCTGGATTTGTAAAATGCACTAACATGCCATCTTCGATCCGACATGATTAACATGGGCATTTGATTATAATCTAGAAAAATGTAGCCTTCTTCACAAGAGGTTGGAGTGGATGAAAGGTTCCCTAACAAAACTAGTACAGATGAATCCAAAGGAGAAATGCTTATGGATTGTAACCATATGGATCAAGCAACCAATATGGGGGGAGGAAACATGTATGTACTAAAATCCTCCAAAAAATCCTTCAGCAATTGTAGTTTGTTAACATTGTAAACTTGGAAAATGGTGTCACAAATTGAACTCCCTTATGGTTAACATTTAACAGGAAAGGAACATCACCTCTATATATAGCTTCTCCAGGCACGAAAAGCATCTTAGGAAACTAACAACTTGCTCCAGGTTGGGGCCGATAGATTCTAGTGCTGTAACGCCCTCGATGCGGCTATATCTCCCACGATATGACTATGGAACCAAAGTAAAAGAAGAACCCCAAATGCGACACGGTCCCTGATCGACCCCAACTGGGCTCCACTACTAATCAACTAGAGCAAAACAACACAAAGGATAAGATCTTCATCGAGCTCCTCCTGAGATTGGTTGCGTCATCTGCACGGACTCATCGGCACCTGCAAGCTGGTTTGGAAGTATCTGTGAGCCACGGGGACTCAGCAATCTCACACCCTCACGATCAAGACTATTTAAGCTTATGGGTAAGGTAAAAGGTATGAGGTGGAGCTGCAGCAAGCGGCTAGCATATATGGTGGCTAACCTGTTCGCAAAAGAGAGCGAGAAGAGAAGGCAAAGCACAATCGATAAAAGTATGATCAAGAAGTGATCCTAAAACAACCTACGTCAAGCATAACTCCAACACCGTGTTCACTTCCCGGACTCCGCCGGAAAGAGACCATCACGGTTACACACGCGGTTGATGCATTTTAATTAAGGTCAACTTCAGGTTTTCTACAACCGGACATTAACAAATTCCCATCTGCCCATAACCGCGGGCACGGCTTTCAAAAGTTCAAATCCCTGCAGGGGTGTCCCAACTTAGCCCATGACAAGCTCTCACGGTCAACGAAGGAATAGACCTCCTCCCGAGACATTCCGATCAGACTCGGTATCCCGGTACAACAAGACATTTCGATAGGGTAAAACTAAACCAGCAACACCGCCCGAATGTGCCGACAAATCCCGATAGGAGCTGCACATATCTCTTTCTCAGGGCACACTCAGATTGTCCTAGGTACGGGTAGGCCAGCCCAGAGTTGCCCCTGGTGGTCACCGGCAGCTGACAGTTGGACCAACACTCATAGGAGCACTGGCCCAGGGGGGGGGTAAAATAATGATGACCCTTGAGTCCGCGAAACCCAAGGGAAAAAGAGGCTAGGTGGCAAATGGTAAAACCAATGTTGGGCATTGCTGGAAGATATTTACTTAAGGCGAACTATCAAGGGGTTCCCATAATAGCCCAACGGCGTAAGGAACGCAAAATCCGGGAACATAACACCGATATGACGGAAACTAGGGCGGCAAGAGTGGAACAAAACACTAGGCATAAGGCCGAGCCTTCCACCCTTTACCAAGTATATAGATGCATTAATCAAATAAGAGATATTGTGATATCCCAACAAGTAAACATGTTCCAGCAAGGAACAACATCTCCATGTTCCAACAAGGAACAAACTTCAATCTTCACCTGCAACTAACAACGCTATAAGAGGGGCTGAGCAAAGCGGTAACATAGCCAAACAACGGTTTGCTAGGACAAGGTGGGTTAGAGGCTTGGTTCAACAGTATGGGAGGCATGATAAGCAAGTGGTAGGTATCGCAGCATAGGCATAGCAAAAGAGCGAGCAACTAAGCAAGCAAAGATAGAAGTGATTTCGAGGGTATGGTCATCTTGCCTGAGATCCCGCAAGGAAGAAGAACGAGTCCACGAAGAAGACAAACGGACGTAGACGAACGGGTCCTCACAAACGCGACGTTACCAGAACCAACCGAAGCAACAACACCGGAAAGAAGCAAACAACATAGTAAACAACCAACACATAACCAAGGCACGATGCACAATCGAGTATGATGCATGTCCGGTTTAATGAGGCATGGCATGGCAAAGTGCACAAACAATTCTACAAATTAAGTGGAGCTCAATATGCAACGAGTTACATATTGACGGAACACCATATCAATTATTTAGTTCTCTCTTGTTTATGTACCCAACAATATTAAATGTTGTTAGCATGGCAAGAGGTGAGACATGATGAAACTATCTAATCTAGGCAAGTTTAAATGAGGCCGGAACAACAAACAACAAATCCGGAAACTCCTCATGTGCATAATTTAAGGTTTGGTACTGTTCTGCCCTAAACATTATTTTAGAGTTGTTAAACATGCAAGATGATGCCACCATGTTAAACTAGGCAAAATTCTACCCCATTTACATATAAAGATTGCTAGAAACCGAGCTACGGTTATCTAGTTATGGAATAAATCATTTTAGCAAGCTATTAAGCAAATTTAAACAAACAGCATTTTAAACATTTTAAACATAGATGAAAGATGCATATTATTAAACTAGACAAAATTCTAAACAAGTTACATATATAATTTATTTAGATCCGATGCACGGTTGGTGAGTTATGATATGCATGATGTAAGAGGGCTTTTCTGTAAAACTGTAATCTCTGGAAAAATGATTAAATTCGTCCAGGAAAAAAAACTTTAAGCGGGCCGAATCTGAAAGTACTGCTGGCCCAACCGAGAGGGGGGGTGTGGGCTCACATTGGGCCAAGGCCTGCTAGTGTAGGGAGAGGCCGGCAGAGGCAAAGCTGGGCCGCTCCCAGAGGCAGAGGCGAGGGGAGTCATCCCCTGGCGCAAGTCAACGGCTGGAGCATTGACGAGCCCGATGCTCATCGTCTCCCTGATGAACGAGGCAGCAAGGAGCGCCGGGGCGGACTTGGCGTGGGACTCCGGGACGGCGCGACGGCGGATTCGGGCGAGGAATGTCGAGGACGCGGCAGGAGCGAGAAGCGGCGGGTCGACGAGGTAACCTGCGACAGGGAGCTCGGGCGCCTGGGGAAGAAGCGCGGGCGGCAGAGGAGGAGGTCGGGCGCGACGCGGAGCTCCAAGGGAAGGCCATGGCTGGTCCCTGGGTGGCGGAGGGCGTCGCCAGGAGGTTCCCAGTGATGGGGAATTCCGGCGGGACGAACTTGGTAGGGCGACGGCTCCCTGGTGGCCGACGACTCATGGCGTCGCCATGGGGCTCGGGTTCCTGCGAAGAAGTCTACAAGGCAGAGCTTAGAGAGAGAGAGCCACGGGAGGAAGTAGAAGAGGAGGGCTGAGAGAATGAGTAGGGACGGCGAGGACGGCCTGCTGGTTGCTGCTGCTCGCCGGCAGCGGCTGGGTCGACGATGGGGTCGAGGTGCACCTCGGGCGCCATGGGTGCTACGGGAGATGGATAAACCCAGCTATTGGGGCTCTGCTGCTGCTGCGGGAGCAAGGGGCTCGGGCACGAGGTGGGAGGCGGCAAGGAGCTCCTCGCCCCTGATTCGGGCGTGGGGTGGGGAAGATCGAGCGGGCAGAGGAAGGAGGAGGCGCTCGGCTGGTCGGATCGGAAGCAGGGGATGGATTGGATTGGATCGGGGGAAAACGAGGAGGGCGGCTAGTTGGTTCGATGCTGATAACAAGAAGAGTGGCGGCGGCGTGGGGATGGGATGGATGGGACAAGGTCCCTAGATTTTACGGTTTGTCCAAAATAGTCTAGGAGTGGACTATATATATGGAAAAGAGGGAAGTTTACGGGCTAATCCGTCCCTCCAATTAAAATCAAGCGGTTGAGAATAAAACACTAGGAAGTCCAAATAAGAAAATGGTGATGTTTTGTAGACGTTTGGGGATGATCCGGACACAACGGTGACGACTGCTCGGGTCGGGTCCGGGACAGCTTTTCGGACGCGCGCGCGAGGGGGGGTTTGATGCACTGAGCAGAGAGGGTTTCGGGCCGTGCGATCGCATCGGACAACTCCGGAAGCGAAGAGGGGAAAGAGGATGGACTAGGTGGGCCGTGGCGAGACTGCGAGGGGGAGAAGAGAGAGAGAGCCTGGCATCTGTTTCCGAAGACCAAAAACGTCCGACGAAAAGACCGGCTATAATGCCACTATAGTTTAATGGTTGGGCTAACAAACGAACTCCGAATGTGGTGAAACTTGACAGGCGGTCTATCTACACTATAATAAGACCACACGCCAACTTTCAACCCAATCCGAGAACCTTTTCCGGCCACTTATAAAATAATATTTTGGACATGCCGCGGGCGCGTGCAAGTGTGTCTAGGCTCAGAACGGACAACAGAGAGAATGAGGAGGCCGGGACGGATGCAAGTTTTGAAAACATGATGATGCAATGCACATGATGATATGACAAGATGCAACACACAAGCGAATAACAAGGCAACAACAGCGAATAACAGGAATACACGTGGCACATCGGTCTCGGGGCGTTACACGATAGATTCTAGTGCGAAGACCTTCACTGTGCGTAGTTTCGGGGTAAGGCTTGTCGGAATCATTTTCTTGAAGATAGACGAACATACATCTTCAAAATTAGAAATAATGTTAATTTCTAGAAGGAGATGTAGAAGGCAGCTGTTGTACCTAAACGAGTGTGGATCCAATAATAAGTTCGGAGTATTTGTCAGACGAGTAGCCCACTACTGTCAATTTCGGTGCAAAAATGACATTGATTCTTGTTGGACCTTCTTGATCAACTACAAGTAATCTCTTGAGTGAAGGTGTGTCCTCAATGACCATACCATGGTAGACATCTTTTGATGTCTTCTTGCCGCACCAACAACACACATAAATAGTCGAGAGAGTCATGGAGGTGATGTGGAACCTACTCATCCCATTGATGGGCTAAGGACGAAGGTACTTGAGTGCAAGACATCCACGGAGCAGGCGCTCCATGTCACCGTTTGGGAGGCAGACATCGACGAGCTCGAGGTGCTTCAGTCGTGGTAGAATAAGAGTCAGCGCGTCATTAAGGGGGGTGGTAGTTCCTGAACTTTGCGATGCGCAGCGTGGGCGTGAGGTGGAGCGTGGACGTTGTCAGCAAGCGCATATGCCCATCATCAAAAGTGAGTTCCTCAAGCTGATCTATGGTGGGGGATCAGAACCAATCGTCAAGCTTAGCTCGGTCCTTGCCGTTGGAATGGAACATGCCCATGCTAAGGCCTCTGGTTCGGCCAAGGTTACTGCCGAGCATCTTGGAGAACGCATCCAAGCTTTTGAAATAGCCATGGCATAGCTCGTGGGTGTCGATGATGTTGAGAGGGTTGGAGTTCCATATGGGGTGCCACTAGCGGAAAGGACTATTTTCCATGCCCCATATTTGATTGGGAGGAGGCGGACGATGACTGTCAACATGTCATCAGGGAGGATGTTGATGAAGTCTAGGCCTGCTGGAGTCGCTTGCGGTTCTTGCTCGACCCGCCTCCACTTGTTGGCAGTCCCATTGTCCACCTCCGGAGTCTCCTTGTTAAGGGCGCTTTATGATAGAAGTGGGAGTATAGGGAATATTTAGTTAAAACATGGCAATAGAAAAAGTGTATTGGTAGGTAGGAATAGAGTAAGAAAATGGAATAACAATTGGTTGCTTAAATACTACAAAATTCATTTGATGTTGCTGGGTAAGTCAACATACAGATACTTGAAAATAACACTTACTTTGAACAAAGTCTGGACGGATGATATCGTCAGGAAAGTTAGCATATATCTCATGACAAGTTTCTTTCATGTGCAGTGCAATTTAAGTGCCACCTTTAAGTAAGTAAAACGTAGAAATTTCTTTCCAAAGGCTAGTGCCAAAATAGGAGTCACCACATTCATCAAGTCTTACAGTAGCAATGATTGTAAATCCATGGTTTGTGTTTAGTATGACATCCCTAGAGTCTTGATTTATGTAAAGGGAAATATTGTGTACTATAGATTTTGTTGCATAGCAAGGGACGCGCTGCAGAAAATGGTAGGGTTCTTAAAGAAAATATGGTAACATGCAAATATGGGCCCAAATTGAAAGAACTGTACAACAGTTGAAATCGAAGGACAAAAGTCTACAATTAAACAGATAGGGTAAACATGATGTCATGGAAATATGAGAGTAATTGAAAGAACAATACATCATTAATTTGCCTACTATAGAACTAAGAGGGAAAAATCCCCTTTGACGTATATGGTGCATGTGGCACCTTTTATCCAAATGTAGCAATATTTAGTATATGTTTAGGAAAGTAGGCCATGCCAACTGATTTTGGGTGAGATTGAACATACCGCATGCATCCTGAAGTCATCTCGTACAGTGAGATGGAACTCCATGGATATCTGGTGGAGGCCGCAAAGTCCTGATGTCTCCATGCACTGTACACTCTATGAACGAAAGAAAACCCTCAAATTGGCTCAAATAAAAATGAATTGGAGTCGATTTTGGCTGGGTAATTAAAGGAGGAAGATGAACTGGGATAAGACATGAGATAATATCTCATCGAATTAGTTGCCTTGTTGTCCATGAGAAAAAACCCTCAGTACGGCGGATTCCCCAACCGGGCGGAGCTGGGTCGACCACGAGTAGCATCAAGAAAGTCGATGGTGATAGGCGGCGGCAAGCGGATGTGGCGAAATGCGGTGGGGTTTGCCAATAGCCTGGCAGCGGCGACAGGCGTCAAGCTAAGTGGTTGTTGTCGCGATAGGCGGTGCCATGCGTAGACGTGGAGGAGCTTGTGCATGTGTGAATGGCGACCGGAGGGGATGGCAGGCGGGGTGATGGTTTTTGTGACGTGACGATGGTGAGGGTTTTCTTTTTTTCTTTTTTGAATTGGGTGGTGAGGGTTTTCTGTCCCACAAAGAGTTTCGGAGGCAACGGTTTGACAGAGCCAACCCTGTGTGATTGATGTAACAGGAAAAATGAAAGTCATTGCAAACGGTTCCAATTTTGGGAATCATGTCTGATTGACGTACTACCTCTGTCCTGGTTTATTGGCCCCCTTTGTAATTTGTACCAAAATTTGACCAAATATTTAACTAACAAGTGTTTATGCATGTCACCAAAAATTGTATGAGTGAACACTATGTTCAAATAAGCATCCAATGATAATTTTTGCTGACCTGCACTAATATTTTATCAGTTAAATCTTTGGTCAAAATTTAACACAAATTATATAGGGGACCAATAAACCATGACGAAGGTAGATTCCATCAACCGAAATGGTTGCATCCATATCCCACATTTATACATAAATAGACATGGATTAAACATACTCAGACATAGATAATAAGCGTTCACACAAGCATAGTTCAACCATAAGTACATAGTTCAACAATTATTAAGCATACTCAAGTGTACATAGTTCGATCCCACATCTCATCTCATCTGCCGGCACGATCCTCATGCTTCTCCAGGTACTCGGCGTACGCGGGCGTGTGCCAACCTGCGAGAATACTTCTGCTTCAAGGAGCCAAAGGCTCGTCCTCCTGCATGCGCCGGAACACTTTCGTACGTGTCATGAAGCTTTCGGTTGCAAAATGGGCATCAATAGCCATTGTCCCAGGTACTAATACGCTTGTTATGCATTCCCGCATAAAGCTCCCTCAGGATTTGCCTCTTGTACCTGGCCATCTTCATCCTCGCTGCCTACATCGTCAGACAGCACCTATACAAATAGGGCAAAAATGTGGCGTCATATTAATGTTTACAAATTAATCTCTAGGGAACATTTGGCAGTTACCAAAATTTGGCATCAAATCAATGTTTACATGCCGTGAAGTAGGATTAGGAATTTATGGCTATGTTTTATACATATCCAAATATTATGGTTAAATTTTTATGCGCAGTCGTCTATGTACACATCAATTTTCAAGAAAATAATGGCACAAACATATATGCAGGTCATTCAAAATCAATTGTCATGTCCTTGCTAGGAATTATTAGCACAACCACTAACCCTAGTCGGATTACTAGCAGAAATCATTTGCATAGATGAAACAACTAATCACTTATCACTTGTACCATTCATACAATCAATACACTACACGGCTCTAATGAAACTTACTCAGATTTCATGGATTAGGAGAACATAACCAAAGGATTTCTATTCCAAAAAGGGGGAGGCAGGAGTAAACAGAGAAACCCTAGGATCTATTTGACACATAAATGGGTATAGATTACTAACAAGTTGTACGTCGTCATTGGAGTCACCACCGGAGTGGTTGTCAGAGTCGTCGCTGGGGTCGTCACCCGAGTCGTCACCGGAGTTGATGTGGACCTCCGCCTCTGGTTGTGGAAGTTCGACGCCGTCGGTGATGTCAGGGTATAGCGATCCCTCACCGGAGGTGACGGCAACCTCTGTCTCCATCTCCATGCCGTGCTCCAGTGCTTCAGCAGCCCCGGCATCGCCACTCCCTCCGATGGGGCGCTTCGGCGGTATCCTCATACACTGACGGCTTTGAGGAATGAGAGTGGCATCGAGGATGCAAGCAGGGAGAGGATGGGCGCTGCGGCCGCTCCGGCGCACCATTAATATGGAGTAGTGGGACAGAGGCGGGCGGCGGTCAAACCGCTGGCTCGCCTCCCAATGAGCTTGCGCACCGGACTGCTGGCATGCCTACCGTCGTTTCACATAGCTACTCGCATGCCTCCTGATGACACTGCGCAATGAGCAGGCCTCTTATCAATTCACACACCTACACGCACGCTGCCAGGTTTGCCTGCACGGTGAACTGCTCACATGCATCCCATCAACTCACACCTACTCGCAGGGCACACGGGTTGCGTGGTGACACTTATATTGTTTTTCTATTTGGATGGTTAATGCTGCCGCTTTATTGATTAACCGAAGGATGGCACAGTTCGAATAAATAATCTGTTTGGGATATTGGTTCCCAATTATTAATAATCTCCCATTTGCAAGAAGATAAAGATTACATTAAAATTGGTCTCAAATTTGACAAAAGAAGTACGATGTCACTTTGCATTGGTGTCCATATGCAACACGATAAGTTTCATGAATTTCAGATAAGTTTTGGATGACTAGAACTTAAAAATCAAGATTCTCAATGTTTAAAATTGCTTGCACGGGGTGTAAATATGCACCCAGTGAGACACATGTGATTTTGCAATCCATTTAGGTGCACCGTCACATGTGCATGTAGCGCAAATTTGAGTTTTGCACATTATACCCCAAGAAAATCAATCAATGGACTAAAACATCTTAATGATCTCTGTTTTTTTTAAATAAAACGTCCCTCCTTTGGTAACATATGTTCACCGTAGGATATTTTAACATGCATCATAGTTGCGGTGGATTCGCGGTGTGTGTGTGTGTGTGTGCGTCTGGTGGGTGGCGGGTAGCTAACAGTACACTACGAGTCGTGAGCCACCATGTGGGTTGGCCGTTTTGTGAGGCAGGTGCCACATCAGAATCGTGAATTCATTATTTAAAACAGTACACAACCCTTTTATACTTACATGTTTTGGCCACATGCAATCGATGGTTATCCTACACAACACACGATACTCGCGTGTTACCCTTTCTGTGGGCCCGCGAGGTCATCGTCCATCACTTTGACGAACAGCCGATAGAGAGGTTAATTTGACCAGCAAGGTAGAATCTCTTTTGTCTGTGTTATGGTGGGAGTATATAGTA
This sequence comes from Triticum dicoccoides, assembly GCF_002162155.2. Lineage (NCBI taxonomy): Eukaryota > Viridiplantae > Streptophyta > Magnoliopsida > Poales > Poaceae > Triticum > Triticum dicoccoides. The sequence continues at coordinate 259,432,045 of NC_041382.1, forward strand.
CGCATCGAAGAGGTGGGAGGGGACTAGCATATATACTATACGTACGCGTCCGTGAACAAGTACACCTCACTCAATGTCGGGACTTTACGGTTTCCGGGGCACGTGCCACATCAAAGTTGTGAAATTGGCTAGTCAAACATCATACAACACGTCCTTGGGCCACATGCATGCAGGCGGTGGTTATCCTAGGACACTCACGTGTGACGCTTCCATCTGCGGGCCCACGAGGCCATCGTCGATGCATGCATCACTCTGACCTACATCGGGAGAGGTTAATTAATTTCACCATCAAGGAGGATTCTTTTTGGGTTGCATTACGGTAGGAGCATATAGTATGCGTCGAAGAGGGGGAAGGGGAACGTCATATGTAGTACGCTTCATGAACCTCGCTCTGTGTGACGACTTTATAATTTTCGAGGCATGTGCCACATCAAAGTTGTGCATTTTGGGTATTCAACATATGTTTGGCCCACATGCAAAGTGATGGTGGTTTTCCTCTCACACACACTTAAGCGGTTAACAATGATATCGATGATTTCCATCTGTTGGGCCCACTTGGTCCATTATTACTTTGCCTAACAATGAGAGAGATTAATTTGACTTAGGAGGGAATTATTTTTTTGTTTGTAATACGGTATATATATAGGTCATGCTCTGGGATGACATGATACAATTTGAGCACACACATGCATGTGTATGCATGAATCCCTCCCATCGAGTCGAAGTGGCTAGTACCACGACATGTCATGAACCAATCTCGCTCTGTGTGGGGATTGTATGATTTTTGATGCACAAGCCACATCAACGTTGTGAAATGGTATTCAAACATGCACGCACGCATAACCTCCATACATATGCATCTAGTGGTTGTCTCCGAATAGAACACTCCCTTGTGTGGTTATCGGTGACAAGCCTATATATTCATGGGCCCGCGTGGACATCCATGATCACCTTGACCGACAACAAGATAGGTTACAATGGTGGATTCTTCCTTTGGTTCGTGTTATCGTAGTATAGGTCATGGTGAGATTCAGACCTAATTATGTTTGAGCTCATACTATGCACGCATGCATGCATGAATCTCCGTCCTCGTCTTGAAGTGTGGTGTGACATACATATGCATCATCAACTAACCCTCACTCAGTGTGGGGATTTCTGGTTTGAAAGAATGGTGCCACATCAAAGTTGTTCCATTGTTTATTCAAACACACCTCTCCATACATATGTTTGGGCCACACGCAACCAGCGGCTGTCTTCAGGGACTAGCTACTTGCGTGATTATTGGCGAGCTAGCCGATCTCCAGGGTCACGTGGACAACCATCACTTTGACCAAGAACAAGAGAGAGGTTGTACGACCAACGTGGATTATTCTTGGTCCGTTTTACGATCCATGTTGGTGAGATACCTCTCGGGACCATCGACTGAAAGTGG
>NC_041382.1:259433646-259449472 GCF_002162155.2 Triticum dicoccoides
AGCAATACCATGCTATTTGCGAGACAAGTGACACATCGAAGTTTCATTTGGTATTTCAACATCAAACCACCCTTTTCATACATATATTTGGTCCACATGCAAGTGTGTTCATGTTCTGACCCTCTCCCACATCATCTTTTGCCAAATTTATGAACATTACACAAGTCAGATGAGGCAACAGACATGGTTCAGTCACACTAACCGTGTGCCACACCGGTGCCCCTATCACGCACATCTTCATAGTACATTGGGCTCCACGAGGCTTCCCCTCTCAAAAATATCTACCTGCCTGCAGATATTTTCTGTTTGATAACACACGGTTATTATGTTTCGACCGTGTGTGATGTTTCTTATTCCCGCTCCCGCCTGCATCCCTTGAAAATATCTGCCCACCTCAATGGTTTTTCTGTTTCATAACACACAGTTGTTATTTCTGGGCAGTGTGCAATGCACCATCACCCAAATTTTCAATAGCCCCGACATTTCACTCCAGTGTAGTAAAATTTTTAGTAGCCACGTCATTTCCTCAAACACACCCCTGCCCCCCTCCACACACACACACCAAAACCTCCTCGGGCGTGCGTGCACACACACACACAAACACATCCCCTCCCTCGCTCGAAACGCTAGCAAGGTCACCGCCGCCGCTACCGCAAGGCCTCCATTGCTAACATCTACAGATTTGCCCGTGCAGCTTACCCACCGATCTCCATACCCATGTCGCCCTGACTTTCTTAGATGACGCTTGACAAATGCCTCCTTTCCCACAGATATCCATCCACATCCCCATCCCCCACTCTAGAGCATCGCAACTTAAGCACGGCTATGCTTCCCGTGGAGCCCGAGGAGCGACTGGCCCAAAAGACGTGTTTCACTGTCTCTTCAACCGACATCGCCAAGGAAGCTGATGACATTACCGGCCGCAGGCACTCAATTAGAGGGCTAGAGTATGCGGGTATGTCACGGATGCCGGCTACAACATAAAGGTCATCGACAGCAACGGCCTAACGTGGCCTATGTCACTGGTTAAGTGGCCCATCGCCAACCCCTCGGGTTCAACTGCCATCGATCTCATCCATGGCCCCGCCGCTGATCTCCACTGGCTCGCTGTCAAAAAGTTTCCATCCTACATCGCCATCGAGCCCATTTTGTCATTTCTGAAGGACATGTTCTGTGGCATTGGCTTGGGATCCATAGCTTCCAAGTCATACCTCATCGATAGCGACCACGAGGAGGGAACCCTCTCCTGCTCTTCCAAGGGGAAAGAGCCCATCTATGACATCAGGGAGGGCACCCTATAGTTGTGCTCTTCCAAGGGGAAGGAGCCCATCTGCGACAACATGGAGCGCATCCAGGGTCGATGCTCTTCCCATGGGAATGAGCCCATCTGTGACAAGTGCGGAAACTCATGATTTTGTTTTGTTGTGCCTCCTCACATGGGGAACCCATGATTTGTTTTGTCGAGTCCCTTTTGTAGTGTAGTGAGAATATGTCTAGTTTATTTGCTATATTTGGCTGTGTGCAGTATGCCTTGTTTATTTCAGTTGTTCACAATGTGATGCTCTATATGTTCAATTGTTTATTGTGCAGTACGTTTCATCAATCCAGTTTCAAACATACAAATAGGAATGCATATATTTTCTTGTTGCTAGGCCTGTTATAGCTAGCATATGCCTCTTTTAAAGTTTTTTGATTGTTCGGTTGTTTGTAGTTAGCATATGTCCAGTTTCAAATGCTATCTTTGGTTGTTCATAGTATGCCTTGTTTTTTCCAGTTATTCACAATGTGATGTTCTATATGTGCAAGTATGAATTGTGTAGTTCAATTTCATTAATTGCCTTGTTTATTCTAGTTATTTACAACGTGATGTTCTATATGTGCAAGTATGAACTGTGTAGTTCAATTTCATCAATACCACTTTCATCAATACGACTATGAATGACTACATTTGGTTGCTGCATCTTGTAGTTAACACGCCTTTCCATTTTATTTAACAATAACCAGTGTACTTAGACTGACACAATACTAGTTTGAATGAATATGTTTGCTTGTTGTTAAATGTCAGGCCTGTTGTAGTTAACACACCTTTCCACTTGTCTTGCTTTACTAGGGTGCTTAAAATAGCACACTGAAGCTATCTTTTGGAGATTATTTTGTCTGCCATGGATATATTTGGTTGATGTCTAGCCTGTTGTGCTGAACATGCCTCTCAATGTACCTACACACGACAATTTTGGGAACGACTATTGTTTTCCATCAAGGTTAGTTTCGTCCCATGGCTTATATATACTCACTGTTCAGGATATCGGTAGCTGGTACTATATAGCCCGGTGGCTGATAAGGGACTAATCGGTGAATCAGACTTTTAACTGAATATATTTGTAACGCATTTATCATTAGGTTAACTAGGGCCATATGTAATATATCTTAGGCTACATAGCAACATGCACTGTACTTAATGTCTAAATATGGAATCCAAGGCTACATAGCAACAAGGAAGAGTGTTACCTTAATGTTCTCATGATGTCTAGATATACGTAGAAGAGCAGCAGCAGGAATAATAACAACAACAAAGCCCTGTTTGGACACTCAACTTAGTTGGAGTTTAGAGTTAGTTTTGAGCTCATGACTAACCCTGAACTAACTCCATCCAAAGAGGTGTTTGGATGACAGGGTTAGATTGACAATAAATGCACTAGGAGAACTAGCTCCAATTAGCACCTCTTGGGTGGGATAGTTTTTTGGGTGGGTTAGATGTAACTAGCTCATACTATCCCTCATGTTTGGATATACTTTAAGGCTATTTGAGCCCAAACTATCTCTAACTAACTCTAATCCATGGATACAGCAGCACTTAATTAGCCGAAAATTTGTAAAAATGCAATAAACTCCTTCCGTTAATATAAGATGTTAATTCATCTAGTATGTGAGTATATTGGATGTTATAAAATATTATAAAAGAGTGCCGTACTACATGATTGTGCAAATGTTGTTTAGCTTCTAATACTAACTTGGTGCTTTTAGGTACATATGTCATTAGTAAAGATCTGCACTTCCACCCTTTCTACATATGGGGCAATGAGATATCGATGAACCTGCATCAAGTGAGGAAGCTGATAATGATTGTTAGTAAAATGGGTCAAAACATGGAAATTAAACTATTTGTTTAAAATTTATCCAAGACAACAATGAACTACACAATGGTAAGTAAGAACTCTGCAGCCTTCTTTCTTCTGCCGATAATGAGTTGTGTTACATGACAATGTCTGAATCTTTTTCCTTTGAAGTGGTTGCCAAAGCAGTTTACTCAAGATTACCTCTCAAAGTATATGATTGGTGGGCATGCAACAGTTAAAGTATTTCTACTAGAACATGATGTTTATCTAGATGTTTTCATGAAGATCATGAAGGATGGGAGGTCGTCCATCACAAGGGGTTGGACTATAGTCGTGCATGCCTTCTGCATGAATGCATTACGCCTCTTTCTTTACCGTTTTTAATAGTACAAGTATACAACTGTTGTTCATCATTCTTTATTTGGTTCTTATGTAATTCTTGAAGATATGTACCTATGAATCAAATAATGCATTGGTTGTTTGAACCTGATGAATATGAATAAAGCTATAGTATACACTCAAATTTCAATTCCGGTACAATTTGAAATAGCAGCAATCAAATTATGGTGAAATTACGCTCTCCAGGTCGTTACGGCACACATGGTTGGTAAAACACAAACGTTTGTGATATACACCACAATCCGACACTGTTCACAGAGAGGAAACGTGTGCAAGCATGCACACAGTTGCTGTTTGCAAAGTGTGTGTGATGGTAGACAATTTCACAAATGGTGTGGGCAAACTAAACATTTCTGATAGTTCCCTAATCGTACATGATAAGCAATCATGAACTGTTTCTGTTGTGGTATGCATCGTAAACGTTGCATCATAGAATAGCGTGTGCGATAGTTGTTGGGTATGACGATGTTACAATGGTCTGACATTTCGTAATCCTGTCCAACACACGTACACCGATTAGCTAATCTTCTTAATTAGTCATCACATATGGTTTGGGAAAAGCGAATGTGTGTGATTTTCTGCTTATCATACACATTCTCTAATCGTGAACCGTTTATGATGGGCCGCACATAATAAACGTAGCACCATAGAATACCGACTTCGATCGCAATGCGAGCACAAACAAGTTGTAAGAATGCAGCGTCTGGGTGGATCCCTATCCCTCACATTTTTTGCTTCATGTCGGAAGGACCCCCCCTCTCGCAGTCACTCACTTGGCGACGGTTCCAAATGCCGTCGCGGAAAGTGGTTAAAAACCGTTTTTATAGCACATCGATGTACGAGTGCAAGGAAAAAAGAAACTGGCACTGGGCTCTAGGTTAATAGGCTAGTCCCAAAAATAAAATAATATAGCGTATTAATGCATATAAACATCCAAAATAGATAATATAATAGCACGGAATAATAATAAATTATAGATAAGTTGAAGACGTATCAATTTAGCGCGACCAACGATGGCAAGAATTCACTGGTGTTGCACGGCAAGGCTCGTCGACAGTGTTGCTTGGTGCTCGGGCTCAGGATGAGAACGAGCGAGGGTTTGAGGACGAACTGAGGAAGAAGAAACTGGGAGTGGTATTTTTAGCCCGTAGGCGGGACCACCTCTTCCAAAATCTACTGCCAAAAAGCACGGGACGTTCCACATTCAATGGACGAGATCACGATCTTGAGATCATGGGCACGTGTCAATTGTTTCCTGCAAAAATCTCGGAAATTGAACGGAAGGCCGGAGTGTCTGAAGAAGGGCAAGCGCCCAAAATAGATTAATGTTCGAAGCTGATTTCATTCGCGACCAAGGATGTCAGATTGAAATCTTCTTCGGATCAAATTGCATGTTTATGACAGACATCATAGATTGGATGTGAAAGAATAGAGGGATAACAGGGTCCAATCAAAACACTCAGCCAAACGAGAGAAAACGCAAAACCACGGAGCTCTAAGTGAGTTAACATTCAGACAAAACAGAAACTCAACGAAAAACAAAGAGATGAAAGAAAACACAATGAACTAGCACCAACAATATAGATCTCAGGATAAAGGATAAACAAGAGGAATCACTGAGATAAAATCTAAAAGAAAGGGTTACCTTTGTGTCACAACCCACCCTTGCATGGGCAACAAGGATCCCTTTTTCTTCATCTGAGCGGGAAAATTATTTCATCCAGATCTGTAAAACACTTGTGCAGTTCGAGAGTAATCACATGAATATACATTGAAGTTATTTCCAGAGATATGAGTATAATGATTTGAGGAGGTGTGCACGTACTCCTTCTGTCAAAAGTTTGACCGATACCCATTCAAGAGTTTTCCTGTGCCTTTCTGCGAATGATAATCATTGTCGCCAAAAGAATTACTCTGCATGTTCAAGTTAGCAGTGACAGATAGATTTTAAATGATACACTTCTTCCCCCGGATATGCTTTTTGGGTGAGCTAGACCTGCAGTTAGTCCCAACATATCGAGTGAAAATCTTACCATTCTGTTGTTTGAACAATTTGTAGTTCAAGTCATCAGTGTCGGTGCAACAAACCTCAGATGTGTGTAGCCAGGACTGCACACGGGCTCAAGAGCGAGGTTCCACATCAAAGGCTAGGCCAAGAAGAAAATATAGCTCTTTGAGTAATCAAAGGTTGGATCAAGAATACCAAGTCAAGCCAAATGAGCAAGATATCACTAAGGAAAGGCCTCCCTTGCTGGGCAGGCGAGCCTAACAAGGTCGAGGTCACCTAGAAGACAAGTATGAAGACCACCCCAGCAAGCTTGCTGGGGATGTTGAGGGCAGATTACCCCGCCAAGGCTCCACCGCTCCACCTCACAACAACGCAAGTCACCTATCGATGCGGTGTCGAGCCCCCAAGTGATCAAGTGGCTATTATTTGGCACGTGGCATCCATTTCTGAAGTAAATCACCTCCAAATGATGCCCGTCCAGGGGTGTGTCAAGTAGGCAGGCGAGAAGGTGGCTGAATGGCACGGCAAGGCTTGCCGGGCTAAACCCACAACGTGACACTAAGCGGTGCATTTAATGCACCTTGTCCTATCTGCAGAGTTAGGTATGATAGCACTGTTTGCTATCTAATTAGTATGTAATGACTGTTTGCCATTGTGGTGACCTCTTGATCTATAAAAGGAGGGCCTTGATAACAGTAGAAAGGATTCAGAACCTCGTACACTCAAACGTGCATAGCTACTCTCGTCCCGAGGCATCCTTGCCAGGCAAGAGTGTTGCGTCTCCACCACGGTCCTTTCATCAATCCACCAAAGTAGGAGTAGGGTTTTATGCCTCACGACCACCAGAACCTGGGTGAAAACTTCTCGTGTCATCACTACCATGCTGCTCTACGCTCTTTGCTCCTTGTGCAATGTGCTCTTCCCCCTCACTGAACCACAAGGGGCCAATGGTCCCATAGGTGGCCGTGTTATGCCACGACATCTTTGACGCGCCAGGTAGGGGGAAGCGCTTGCGCGAACCCGAGGGTGTAAGCAGCGCGTCATCTTCATCACCGTTTTTATGACCGACGGCTTCATCATACATGGCACCCAAGAAGAAGTCTGGTGTTGCAGCTCACCTGTCCACATCGAAGGCCCCTTCGCATGTGGCCACCGATGTCGTAAAGGCTATAGGGACACATGGGGACGTGGACGCTGTGGGGGACGTGGCAAGCGCAGGCGTCGTCGTCACCATTCCCCCCGCGGCCGAATCGGGAGCGCGAGGAACCGGAGAAGGACAATGCCAATAGCATCCTAGTAGCCACGCTCCACAAGATGAGGGTGGAGAGATTATTCCGTCTCTACCTCTCCACCCCAACAAAGGACGCAGCCGCAGTAGTGGCGCTCGCTCTGGGGCGAACCGCAACCCTCTAGCCGCCCCCTCTACGGCTGCTGCTATAGGACACGCGCCACCCCTGGGACGAGATGGCCAAGACGATGTGTCGAATGGGGTTGCCAATCCCCAAGCACTTCCACCTCGTCACCATGCCACCCTAGCGGCCGGCTCATGGTAGCGAGAGCATGGCACTGTCACTACTGGAACCGTCAGAAGCCGGAGGACGTTGTGATCTACGTCGTCGTCTATGCCGAGCACCGCTTCGGAGGCCATGGCGTAGGGACAACTCCTGTTGAGATTTCCACCGGCAGCCGATCAGATGGATGAGTGGAGAGCCACCATTCAGAGCTTGATTGGTTTCGCCGAGGCGGGAGGATCACAGCGAGTAGGTCCGCCACGGCCTCCACGGGCGGTGACAACGGCCCAAGTCGCTGGTTGTTCCGAAGGGGCCACCCCCACAGTGCAATCCCCTCCGCAACAGCTAGCACAGGAGCCGCAACCAGAGCCACGCAACCAATAACCCGATGACATATCGATGGCTTCATCTGATCCTTGGGGACGTCAAGACCGGGGACGAGTCCTGGAATATAGGCGGAGGGAACATGCGCGAGTCACCATCGAACGACGCCGTGAAACACGTCGCCAGTCCGATACCTGCATTTCGAGGTTGGGTGTCCCGCCTTCACTAGCGAGCTGCGGCAAGTCCATTGGCCATCTTCCCGCACATTGAAGCCAGAGATTCCAGAAAATTACGATGGAAGATTGAACCCGCTAGAGTTCTTAAGCATCTACACCATCGCTGTTCAAGCTACTGGAGGAAGAGATGAGAAAGAATTCGCCAACTACTTCCCTTTGGCACTCAAGCCGAACATGAGGTCGTGGCTGATGCACTTGCCGGAGAACACCATCTTGACTTGGGCCGACCTGTGTGCCACAAGTTCGTTGGCGCCCTCACACGAGGCCATCGAGAACGAGGGTGACCAAGTGACTTGTAGCTCCTCCCATAGAAGGAAGGATAGAGTTTGTGGAAGTACATGTAGAGGTTCAGCCAGGTGCATAGGAACATTCTAGATATCCTCCCGACAACTATGATAGTTGCATTCCAGTCCAATGTGTGCAACCACAAGATATGTTCCAAGATGAACGTCTGGTTGCCCAAGACTATGACTGAGCTGTACAGTCTTGTGGATAAGTGTGCCCGGACAGAGGAGGGGAGGAGACTCCCCAGTTAAGAAGATGGCCTCGACATTGACTTAAAGGACGAGGACGACACCGCCAATCAGAAGAACAAGAACAAGAAAATAAAAAAGAATCGCAAGGATAAAGCAGTGCTAGCTGTTGAAGGATCAAGCACTCCTAGTACCGGCAAGAAGGCCAAGACCGAGGCTCCCAGCAAGAAAGTTGCCGCGTCCACTGATTGTCGGGAAGCCGCGACAGCCGAGAAGGCTGGGAAGGCTGATGGTCGTACTGCAAGATCCAACGAACTATGGGCCACGATGTTCAAGAGTGTCATCAGATTGAACAACTCATCAAGAAGCAGAGGGCTGAGTACGAGAAGTGTGACAAAGAGAGAGGCGAAGATGGCATTGGTGGGAAGGGCCGAGGCGGTAGAGGAGGTCACCCTGGCAAGGCCCCTTAGTATCAAGGGAGACCTTCTGTTGTCGGTGAGAATAAGGAATGCGATGACGAGATCGATGAAGTACTTGAAGAGGAAACCAGCGAGCAGGAGCTCCAAAAAATCCACCGACACCCTATGCATTAACGGAAGAGCATCCTTGCACTCCTCTCACCGCTAGCTTAAAAAGTGGGCGCGTGAGGTTAATGTCGTGGAGCCATCGGCAGATTCTCAGAAGCCACTAAAGTTGTCCCGCACACTCATCATCTTTGATGAAGAGGATCACCCTGACCGCACCAGCGCTGTAGGGTGTTTGCCATTGTTGGTTTCACCAACATTCTGCAACCTCAAGGTCACAAAGATATTGTTTCACGGCGGGGCCGAGTTGAATCCGATTTCTCCCAAGGTCATCAACAAGCTCTAGATAGCAGATGAAGAGCTCAATATTACTGGTACTTTCCAAGGGATCAACCCCGGCAGGAGTCATCCTAAGGGGAAGATCACACTGCCAGTAATGTTTCGGGGGAGTTAAACTACAAGACTAAGAAGATCGTGTTTGATGTGGCTGACCTCCCCTGCCATACAATGGAATCCTTGGTCATCCAACCCTGGCAAAATTCATGGCGGCATCCCACTATGCCTAAAACACGCTAAAGATGCCAGGGCCAATGGGCGTCATTCCCTTGATACTACTTATCACTAGAGTCCTTCATCCAATGTTCTAGAAGGAAGCTACCTACTGTCCATATTAGCTTAGAGGTTATTGGTATGGACACCTATATTCTTCAATTGCAATCCTTAGCATGTTTTCCTAGGTTCTTTGTTTTGCAGACTATATGTAGATAAGTTTAATTTGTTCTACACTACACAAATTTTCATTTTCATTTAACTTCTAACTTCTAAGGCATCAAGACTTGACATTCCCATGGTGACTCTACCATTGATGGTCAAATATAGTTGTCTGTGTTTGTTTTGGATTGCTCACCTAAATATCTGAAGCCAAATGATATGTGCATTCATGTTTTTCTTCTAAGTCAGCAATTTTTAAATTATTTTGAACATTTTGGTTGATTTTTGATGCTGCTCCTTCAACTACATTGGTCGACTGGTGTAGAACTAAATGAGTGTTGCCATTCACGTGAAGCCCCAAGCTTCAAAATAGTGTATGAATGTTGTTAGATCGATCCTTCACAAATAAGTCCCTTGATGTGTGTCATCTGTCGTGCATATAACATCTGGTCTTTCTATTTTTCATTGATTTTTCTTCTCCCGGTGCAACGCACGGGCATGTTTACTTATATATCTATATCTATATCTATACCTACTAATAAAGGGGCTATTGCTTCTTACCACTGTAATTTCGTCCATTTTTGGTCCGTTCACCTCACCCATATCATATTTTTATTATATGCGAGGTGGTACTATTCTAACCTACGTGTACGTTATTAAACATGAAAGATGTTTCGCTCCTGGACTTGGGCCTCGCATGACCGTCGGCCCACCTACACTTGGAGTTGCAAAAATATTGGAGCATGTTGTGTCCTGTACTAAGGATCGAACTCACGACCTTACCATGTAATCCGTAAGGCTACAACCAACTGAGCAAGTTTCTATTTGTGTTTTAGTACCACCCCGCTACGATAGATTCAATAGTACCAGTTTAAATACGTGCGTGCAACTTGTACCAACGTGGAAGTTGGGGATTTGTGGGCAAGCGTGATTGTAATTAAACGAAGAGGAAATTGTGGTCTGGTCATTAAAGGAAGAGGAAATTGTGTGCTGCTCATTAAAGGAAGAGGAAATTGTGTGGGGGCACGCTGCATGATAAAAACATTGTTTGTGGGCTCTTCTTCATAATTGGAAGAGGAGATTGTGGGCTGCATAGAGAAACTGGCCGGACCGAGCTCCCTTGGCCGAGCGGGGAGGACGAGGTTGAGACGGGGCAGAGGACCCCGAGTCGACGTCGGGCAACATTCTTGTGGCTAGAACACTACCGTTCGTGCCCGGGATAGAGGACCGGCGTCGGGGGCGGCGACACCTTCTCATGCATGGCCTGAAGATTGGCAAACAACATGCCGACCTCACACGCTCCACCACCTGCTGTGCTCTTCTCATACCGCAAAGATAAAAAGGTCAGCCTATTTATAGCTAGAGCCGGAGCTGGCAGAGGTGAGCGAGAGGATAGAGGAAAGAGGATGATGATGGGATACCAGGTGGGGTTCGTGTTTTTTGACTGTACTTTGGCCGAGCTATTAGTTTTGACGTGGCATTCCAAACAAGCTTGCAATTTTCTTCATCTGTTTCTGTCGTATATGTTTTCTACACATCGTTTCCTTTCTTTCTCTATTTTCTTTCTATTCATGCATTTTAAAGGGGACTTACGTGGTATTATTTTATTAGTGTAAACATTAGCGTGTAAGAGAGGATATAGACGTTATGATTTTCCGACCGACCAACATCACCCTCGATCTGTGCTCCAATTTGCCACCCTGGATTGACCTGGGATTCAGTCGGTTGGAACTTTTTGCCAGCATCATGTGTTTTTGGAGAACACGAGGTGATGGAGAATCGGTGAATTGGACGGTTCACTTGAGTTTTGATCTGAGGGTCCCAAAACTCGAGGTTGACGAAAGCTATATGTTGCACCATTTTATGTTTATTTTTTAAATATATATTCACCTACGTCTCTAAAGCGGAATCCCAAAGAATCATGGATAGACGAAGCAGCAGATGTCCGTGCTATTGGGCAGAGGGGTATGTGAATTTTGTATCCCGTTGCAACGCACGGGCAATTTTCCTAGTGGTACATTTACTATCAGTACCACCCTCCATGAAAAATAGGAAAGCGCACTCGTTGCCTTCCTGCGGGAGAATGTCGATGTTTTTGCTTGGAAACCATCTAACATCCCCGGTATTCCTAGGGAGGTAATCGAGCACCACCATGTTGTCTTCCCACATGCCCAGCCCGTCAAACAAAAGGTCCAGAAGCAAGCTTTGGAGAGGAACTATTTATTTCCTAAGAGATCAAGAAACTTGAGGAAGCTGGTTTGGTAAGAGGAGTATTGCATCTGACGATAACATGTACCTAGGGTAGGGTCTTGGGCCTGACCTATATGCCCTACCCAAGGACACTACACAAGAGTCCAAGGCCTATGAAGATAGAAAGAGGGTACCGACTTGAATCAGCTCAGAGTGCAATCCACTCGAGAGAAGATCCACTCGGATACCCCAATTCCACTCGTCCATCATCATTCACTTGGAAAACAAATATCCACTTGAAGGACAGAAGACCTAGGTTCACATCCAGATAGCAACGGTCGGGCACTCACTCCATCACCTTAAAGGTCATTAAACGCAGGGGTTACCAGTAACGTTCATAGCATTACTCTCTCATTGAACCCTTGCATAACTGAGGACTGCAAGGGGTCGGTGTACTCTATATAATCCACCCCTCCCCTCTTGCACAAAGGTTCGCACACCATGTAACTCAATACTCCAATCAACAAAGCCTCCATCGCACCGAGACGTAGGGCTGTTGCTTCCTCCGAGAGGGGCCTAAACTCGTCAATCCGAGTGTACAATCTCACCGTAGCTAGGCTCAACCCTCTCCTACATACCCCCATCTCTACTGTCAGATCCGTTCGCACGACACTTGGCGCCCACCGTGGGGTTGGCGTCTAAGCGATGTCCGACAAGGTTGCGCTCTTCAATCTCCATCAACATGGTTTCCAGTGGTGGATTGTTCTTGGGCCGCGAGATCTGTCTCGGTGTGCTCACCTTAATCGTCGACAATTCGGCATGGCTCCAGGAAGCCCTCCTCGACATCGAGGCACTCGACATTCGCAGGGTGGCGCACTCTCGCGGGAGTGCATGCGGAGTCCTCTTGCGGCAGTCGTCGACTCATTATTGGTCGGCTCCCTGGCGTCTTTTCTTCCCGCTGCTCTCCATCGCAAGAGATCTAGTCGCCTACGGATCCAGCTGTGGGTGAAGCACGCGGTTGCTCGTCATTCATCCACTCCTCAAATCGTGATGATTGACCCCGGCGAGTCCCTTCACTACATGTTCGATCTGTCGAGTAGTCACTGGGATACGCTTTCCGAGTGCGAAAGCAATGACCCTCCGGCAGAGGTCCTCATGGTTGGCTCCCAGCTTAGCCCACCTGGATTTCGCCGTGGCAGAAGCGATGGCCCGTCGCATGGTGATGACGAGTACTACCCACAAGCTCTCACTGCAGAACAAAGAGAAGAACTGCGGCGCAGAGATGAATAGGCTCTCCAGACCCCCATCGTTGGGGAGACCGTCGAGGCTCGTGCTTTGGAGGTTGCACACGTAGCCACTCTGGCTGAACGTGCGCAGCTAGAGAATCTCCAGAAGTCACTCGATGACCACGCTCGCAGATAACTCCCAAGCTCCAGTCGACGACAGTCGCAGTTGTTTCTGACTAGATCTCGGGATGAGTGTCAGGTGTACCAAACTCCAATTCAGAATGTTGCAGCGGCATCTCGTATTGCGGTTCAATCCAACTGTCTCGTTGTGAGCCTGGGAGAGGCTTGGAGCAGATTCAGATGCTGGTCGGAGCGGCTGGGGAGCAGGATTTGGATGTCTCCCAGTCGCGCAATAGGATTCACAGCAGGTCCGTGAGGGCAGACACTGTCCAGTCTGCCCACAGCCAAAGATCGCCTCCGCGGCGTGAAGATTGTGGTTATCGTCAGGACCAGTACCTGGATCGAGGCCACGGGCAGTTTGATCCTCGATATCACCATGATGACCGCCGTTGAATGCTTACACCCATTCGAGGGGTGGATCGTACACACCCAGGTCGTACGATGACAGGCGCCCATATGGTGACGAGCGGAGAATTCTAGTCAAATCCCCAAGAGCCTGGGTTTGACACAAGGTCGCTCCTCATGCAGGGCCTAGTTGATAGAGGCGGAGCTACCCGATAATGTTTGGACAGAGATCGTCCGAGTGGAAGCAGAGCTTTCATCTCTGGCCTTGAGTGTTTCAGTAGCGCCATTCGGGTTGCTAAGATTCCTCCCAACTTGAGGTTGGCTACAGGAGTGAGCAAGTTTACTAGTGAGTCAAAGCCAGACACGTGGTTAGAAGATTACCGAGTAGCAGTACAGATTTGTGTAGGCAATGATGAAGTGGCCATGAAGCACCTGCCCTTGATGCTTGAAGGCTCGGCCAGGGCTTGGTTGAACCAGTTGGCCCCCGCTAGCATATACTATTGGGAAGACTTGGCCCAAGTGTTTATCAAAACATTTGAAGGAACTTGCAAGCGACCCGCTAGACTGACTGAGTTGCAACATTGTGTCCAGAAGCCGAATGAAACTTTGAGAGATTACATCCAGCGTTGGACTACACTTTACCATTTGGTGGATAATGTTTTAGAGCACCAAGCAGTCTGCGCTTTCAAGGAAGGCGTATGGTATAGGGAGCTCACACTAAAATTTGTTCGCTCCGAGTCCATGACTCTAAACCGGATGATGTACATAGCCACTTGGTACGCAAATGGTGAAGAGGAGGACCGACTCCGTAATGGTAAAGCAAAGACTACATATGCTAACACTGGAGGCGGGAATCCCAGTCGGAAGCAAAAACGCAAAGCTGAGGCCACTGGTCAGGCAAAAGCAACAGTCATGACAACTCAAGGAAACTTCAAAAGAAAGCCCAAGGGGTTGTGGATACCCAAAAAGATGAAGGATCAGTCGGGCCAAGACGTTCTTGGACCTTACGTGTGCCATCCACACGAACAAGGATGAGGAGGGTAACCTGATTTTTCCCAAACATACTACTCGATAGTACATATTCTCTATTCAGCAGTTCTGTGATGGTAAACAGAGTTAGAAAGGCTCTAACAAGGATAATCATGAGGAAAAAGCAGATGATTACCCGAAGGTCAATGCTACTTTGGTGATTTTTTGCTGATGTTGACAGCAAAAGTCGACTAAAAGTCATCAACCGAGAGATGAACATGGTTGCTCCAACAACTACAACATACCTCAAATGGTCAAAGACTCCCATCACCATCATCCATTCGGATCACCCAGCTCATGTTGCGACCCCTGGGCAGCAGGCTTTGGTGGTCGACCCAGTTGTCGGAGGCACTCGACTCGGCAAAGTTCTCATGGATGGAGGTAGTGTGTCACACCCTAGCTAGTTCATGCATTAGAGTGTTGCATCATATTTACTCTTTCATCAGAAACCTGAAATGGGGATGACAGAACCCCCAGCCCCCTCTGAAACCAACTAGGGTTTACTAAAAACTTTTTCAATGAACCTGAAATGCCCTTCTAAAATGCCCATCATTTTTGTCTTGGTTCAGAACCTCTGCCAAAAGTGATGCACATTTTCCTAGGCCATCTTAGGGTTTGTGAATTAAATCATAAATATTTGAATTTGGGCATTTAAAATTATATAACATATTTAAATGCTCAAATATCTCCAAACTAAAATGTTTCATGTTGGAAATAATCCAACTATGGACCAGGAGTAGTTTGGTGATTTTAGGAGTTGCCTAAGTATTTTTATTAATTCAACAAAGTTGCAGAAGTATTAAAAAAACGGAAAACAGAGAAAAATAGAAAAACTTACCTGGCGCCAGCACCCGGCCCACCTGCCGGCCCAGCCCAGCGCCGCTCCAGCGAGCTGCTTGCCGGCCAGGCAGGCAGGAAGGTGCCCGACGGCGACCGCAGCGCACGCCACGCACCTGCTCGCCGCCTCGCCGCTCCCCTCGCCCGGTTTCGTCGTGGATCGCCCTCCCTCTCTCCCTCGAAACCCCCAGACACCCCCTTTCCTCTCCAGCTCCTCTCCCTCGTGCCCCCCCAGCCATGGCCGACGCTACCGCCGCCGTGCCTACGTCGTAGCCGCGCTCCCCGCCGCCCGTGCGTCCTCTCGTCGTGTCCAGGAGCTCCGCCGCTGTCCACTTCATCGAGCAAGCCGAGCCCCGAGCGCTCGCAACGCCCGAGTCCACCGCAACGACCTCGCCCGAACCGCCGTCGCCGGAGATCCCCTTCAACGCCGTCGTCGCTCCGGTCCGTCCCCGGCCGCACCAAGGGCTTCGTCGAACTCCCCGTGAGCTTAGCCATCTTCCCCTCTCTTCTTTTCTTGCTCCCGAGACGTGTAGCGACCTCCCGGAGCTCAACCGCACCCACCACCGTGGAGCTCGTCGCCGACGTGCTCCCGGTCACCCTCCGGCCACAAACTGGTGTCCATCATGCTCACCGCGTCACGTAGCACCTAACTAGCTACTCCCCGCACCTCACCGACCCCTCTAGCGTAAAGTTCGCCCTCGGCCGAACTCCGGTGGC
>NC_041382.1:259449511-259458443 GCF_002162155.2 Triticum dicoccoides
TGGTCTCCGCGACCCATTTGGTGGCCGAAATGGCCAAAACCACTTCCGCCGCCGCGTCGGGCTCGCCGGCGGCTAAACGCCGGTGCAGCCGACCCGGGTTTGACCACGGGTGGGCCCTGGTTGACTCCCCTGAGTCAATGACAGGTGGGGCCCAGCCCTGTTAACTAATTAGGATTAGTTTAAATTAATTTTAGTTTAATTAATCACACTGACACGCGGGACCCACTGTCAGGTTTGACCCGGACGTGTCCCGTTGACCTGCTGATGTCACACTGACGTCAGGCTGATGCAGTAATTGATTTTCTGGATTTAATCTAATATAGGAAATTCCAGAATATAGTTTAAACTTCAAAAATTCATAACTTTTATTCTGTAACTCCAAATCAGACAAATTATATATGAAAAATGATCAGAAAA
Source organism: Triticum dicoccoides (assembly GCF_002162155.2). Classification (NCBI taxonomy): domain Eukaryota; kingdom Viridiplantae; phylum Streptophyta; class Magnoliopsida; order Poales; family Poaceae; genus Triticum; species Triticum dicoccoides. The sequence goes on from NC_041382.1 coordinate 259,449,929, forward strand.
ATCCAATATATCCATCTGTACTATTTTCATGCATGACTAAACAAGTTAACTTGATGTTTAATGCAGAACAAGGAAAAACACTTTAAAGGACCATGTTTGAGTTTGAAATTTGAATCTTTGATTCAAATTGGTTCAAACCCTTCTGGTCTTAGTTGCATTAGCCCAACACACTCATATTGCCATGTTTCATGCATGCATCATATTGTTGCACATTGTTTGGTGATGGTTGTGTATCGGTGTTCTTTGCGGCAGGATCTGCCTCCGAGGAGTACCGTGATTACCCTAACGAAGAACCGTATCAGTGCATCGAATCATCAGGCAAGCAACCAACCATTTGATCATATCGATACAATCCCATGTTCTCGCTCCTTGTCTCTTTTACTGCATTAAGACAATGCGTTTCAAACTGCTGTGTGTTACGGTAGTTGAACCCATTTCCTCTGCATGACCTGTCATTGCCACAGTAACTAGATGAAACCCACTAGCATGTGTAGGAGTTGTTTGAGCCATATGTATGTGTTGTTCCTACTTTGCTATGCCTGCTATGCTTAGAGTCGTGTCAGGTCTGGTTCATCTGGGTGATGGACTAGAGTGAAATGATTATGTCGGTAATGAAAGTGGTGTGGTGAACATGATATGGTAAAGGTATCGATGAGAGGCCATGTAGGAGTACATGGTGGGTTGTTTCATTGAAGCCGACCTTAAGCACTGAGATCTGTATGTGTGATTTAAGATTCAGCTACTACCATGCATTGGGCCCAAAACCAATGGACCCTCTCGACTTCTTATTCACCCTAGTTCTCTGTCCAGGAGTTGCAAGTAGTTTCTGGTGTTTGTAGCCTACTGGAGGCCGTGGACAGCGCTGACCATAGGGGTGGGCTGTGATGCGGTAGGTACGTGGCACGGTGTACCGAATACCCGTTAGGTATCTCGGGAACCCTGTTCACATCGTTTGGGGCTGTGAGCGAAACCTCGGCCGGATCTCCTCATGGATGGAACCCGAATAGGTGATAAACCTGGACTAGAGACTTAGGTGATTAGGTAGGTCGTGGCCGACACCCACGTTGGGCTTCCGCTTGAAGGTTGCCGAGTACATGTCGTGTAAACGACGGTAAGTGGTGAGAGCGTGTATGAAGAAGTACACCCCTGCAGGGTTATCATGATCTATTCGAATAGCCGCATCCGCGGTAAAGGACTACTTGGTTGCCTATACAGTTCATAGACAAGTAAATGGAAACTACTAAAAGCCTCAAGATAAGTGTGAGTGCCGAGGATGGCTCTTCCGTCGGAAGACGGAGGTGGATCCTCGGTAGTGTATTTAAGTGGTGAGTAGTGGACTCGTGTACGCAAAACCATTTCAAGTTGGAGTCTCGTAGGATAGTCTAGCCAAGAGTCAAAGCTGGCTTGCTGCAATAACTCCACCAACCCTTCTTGATAATGTGCATGTATGTAGGATCTGATGTAAGTCTTGCTGAGTACCTTTGTACTCATGTTGCTATAATTTACATTTTATAGAAGACGCTGCAACTCCTTCTGATGGGTTCTTCGTAGACGTTGACATCAATGAGTAGGCTAAGGCCCAGGTGGTGATCCTGAGCTTGTGAAGGACCACGTATTATAGCTAGGCTTTCCAAGCCTCTTTTATTTTACTAGTTGTCTGTACTCAGACAAGTTACTTCCGCTGCTGGTTTGTTTGACTGTATGACTTGAATGCTGGGTCGTGTGACCCGTACCATTGTGTATGTTATGTATGGCTCTCTGAGCCTTAAATAAAGTACTTGTGTCATAGAGTCATGTTGTGATGCCTTGTTGTATTTGCACATATCGAGCCTATTGTGTGTATGATTGAAATGCTTGGTATGTGTGGGATCTGACTATCTAGTTGTTTATCCTTAGTAGCCTCTCTTACTGGGAAATGTCTCCTAGTGTTACCACTGAGCCATGGTAGCTTGCTACTGCTCTGGAACACTTAGGCTGGCCGGCATGTGTCCTTCTTTGTTCCTGTGTCTGTCCCTTCGGGGAAATGTCACGCATTGAGTACCGGAGTCCTGTTAGCCCGCTACAGCCCGATTTACCGGAGTCCTGCTAGCCCAATGCTACAGCCCGGACCCACTTGCTGATGACCGACACGTTCGTTGCTGGGTCATGGATGCCTGTCCCTGTAAGTCTGTTCCACTTTGGGTTTACGACTAGCCATGTCAGCCCAGGCTCCTTATCATATGGGTACTAGCGACACTATCATATACGTGTGCCAAAAGGCGCAAACGGTCCCGGGCAAAGGTAAGGCGACACCCGTGGGAATACCGTGCGTGAGGCCGCAAAGTGATATGAGGTGTTACATGCTAGACCTATGTGGCATCGAGTCGGGGTCCTGACAGCGTTGGTATCAGAGCCGGACTGCCTGTAGGTTCTCCAAGCCAAACTGGTCGATGTTGAGTCTAGAAATTCTTTAGTTATATGTAGGGGAATTGTTTGTGGGTTGGAACGTAAGGCTCTTTTTACTCCTTTATCTTATGACATTCTGATCTGAGTCTGTCTATTCTTCCACCGGGGGTTAAGGAATTAGGATCTATTCTCTCTATCAGGTTCACGTGTTACTAATCAGTAGTACCTTATAGGTTTGATGGATACAAGTCTAGTTCAGTTCTACTACCACATTATGTTGTTAGGATGGACTCAGAACTTTGATATGATGATGTTGAGTGTGTATGAAATCCCTTGTCAAATGTCTCAAAATCCTTCTTGAGCATTTACAGCTGTTATGCTGCCGAAATTTTGCTAGAAATTCTAATGCCTTTGCATTATGGTTGTGCTTTCAGATGGCCACTCGCGACCTCAATCAAGTGGTTCGCCTGACTCGATGCCTAGATGTACCCGGCCATACCACCATGTTGGTCAGGGTAATGACTGAGGCTGGATACCGTTGGTATCCCGAGTACACGGTCAAAGAGCAATTTCGAGACTTTAATCAAAGCCAGTATCTCTGCACTGTCAGGATATTTCCATCTTATCCTGGATCCACCGAGCCCCTTCACTGCTCCTATGGACTCGGGGTTACTATTGTGATGGCTGTGCAGGACGCCGCCTACTCTATGATGACCATCATGCGAGTCAGGTCTGGTCTATTTCGGGACTCTGATTTCCGGTATATGCCAGGATCACTTCCGGGAGCACAAGGGTATCTTCAGGCTATCTATGCTGACCCCACTCAGGAGGATTCACGGACTCGCACCACTGCTGAGATGCTCGAGGATAAGGACCGTGAAAATCGGCCTTGAGGCTAGAGCTCTTCAATACCCGTGCTGACCATTGGGCCACGTTGACTCGGTTTGCACCGGCGGTGCAAGCTGGATATTCGGATATGCGCGATCTCTATCCTGTGAGATCTGATTTGCCAGACGTGATGGGTTGGCGTGATGTAGGAGGCATCACCCCACCTCGCGGTCCCCGCAGGCCACCGTCTGTTGGTCCAAGACCTCATCCTAGCCCCTATGGTCCTCAAGCTCCGCGGGATCGTCTGTTCCCGGATGATCATGTTGAGCTTCCAGGCTATGGAGGTGACTTCTACGAGGACTACTACGGATCGGTCTGAGTTAGTGGTAGTATCACTAGTTCGTACTAGCTGTGTCGTCTATCGTCCTGCGTGACTCGTGGGATATGACCTAGTTTGTACCTCCTTCCGGAGGTGTAGAAAAATAATGTATAGGAGCTTGGGATGCCTCCGATGAGATGTAATCCTCTTTTCACCGTAATAGTACCTTGTTTGGTCTTGTACTAAACCTTGTATGGTGTGTATGACGATGGAATAAAGAAGCAGTTTCTGTATCTACCATGTCATACGGATGATCATCTTGCATTCCGAGTTACTCCTTACATTCTGTATTCTATGTCGGAATCTTATCATTCTGACTAAATCATTGTCTTGTTTACCTAGGATGGTCAACACGCGCAATAACCCTGCTCCTCAAGAGCAGGCCGAAGGCAGTGAAGTCAGGAACGCAAATCTGCCTCATCCTCCTTCCCTAGCCGAGGTTATGATGGAAGCCGAAAGAAACAAGCGGGAGACCAACCGTTTGTTGGAGCGTATTGAACAGAACACAGTACACCATCAGAGGACTAACGTGGTGTCACTCAGTGATTTCATCAAGTTACATCCACCCACGTTCCACCACTCCGTCGAGCCTCTCGACGCTGATGACTGGCTTCGCAGTATTTCTCACAAACTGCGCTCCGCGCTAGTAGCCGAGGCTGACAAGGTCACCTTTGGTGCATATCATCTTGAAGGCCCCGCCAGTCTATGGTGGGAGAATTATGGAGCTATGCGCCCAGCGGGCCATGTCACTACTTGGGCTGAATTCAGCGAGGCTTTCCATGAACATCACATTCCGGAGGGTCTCATGGACCGTAAACATGAGGAATTTTGCAGTTTCACCCAAGGCCGACTCTGTGTGGATGCTTACAGCAGGGAGTTTGGTAACCTCGCACGATATGCAACTGAGGAAGTTTCTACTGATGCTAAGAAGCAAGCAAGGTTCCGTAAGGGACTTAGTCCTGAGCTTCGCCGCGACCTCCGCCTGCATGAGTGCACATCTTTTCAGAAGCTTGTTAACAAGGCCATTAGTGCTGAGACTGGTCAGACTGATTATGACGCAACACGCAAGCATGGACATGACGTGGGTTCCTCATCCGGTGCTGGTCCTCAGAAGCGCCGCGTGTGGGTGCCCAACACTGCCCTGCCACCCAGGTTCACACCGAGGCCATCCTTCCAGGCGCCTCGCCCCGTTCAACAGTCTGCACCAGCCAAGCCCTATGGTGGTCCAACCAACAATGCTCCTCCACGTACCAGTTCTGTGACTTGCTTTAAGTGTGGGGAATCTGGCCACTATATGCGCGAGTGTCCCTAGACCAACCCCAACCAATCTGCTAAAACTGTTGGCCGTGGCAAGCCGACAGGAAAAGTGTTCCACGCCAAGCCGGCCACCGCTACACGTGGCCATGTCAACTGTATCTCTGCCGAAGAAGCTCAAGAGGATCCCAATGTCGTTCTCGGTACGCTCCTTGTTAATTGCCACCCGGCATCTGTTCTTTTCGATACAGGAGCATCTCATTCATTTATATCCGAGAGCTATGCTCATCTGCATAACACCGCATTCTGTGACATGCCATCCTCTATGTTAATTCAAACTCCGGGATCCAAATGGCAAACTTCTAGAGTAAGCCATGGAAACGAAATCCAAGTCAACAGACTTGTTTTTCTCGCATCTTTGATAGCCCTTAAATCTTCGGATATTAATATCATATTGGGTATGGACTGGATGTCAGCTCATCATGCCCAAGTTGATTGCTTCTCTAGGACTGTTCAACTCACCCATCCCTCGGGGAAGATAGTCAATGTCTTGACCCGAATAGCCAAGCGACAGTTATATTCTCTTAACGCCAGCCCTTTGCCAGACCTTGAGGACGTCCCGGTAGTCTGTGACTTCCCGGATGTCTTCCCAGAGGAATTGCCAGGTGTTCCACCTGACAGGGATGTTGAGTTCGTAATAGACCTTATTCCAGGAACCGTCCCGATTGCTAGAAGACCCTATAAGATGGCACCACTAGAACTAGCCGAGCTTAAGAAACAACTCGATGAGTCCTTGGAAAAGGGTTTCATCCGACCTAGTTCATCTCCGTGGGCTTGCCCCGTCCTCTTCGTCAAGAAGAAGGATGGTACGGACCGGATGGTTGTAGATTATCGACCTGTCAATTTGGTCACAATCAAGAACAAATATCCGCTCCCCAGGATCAACGACCTATATGATCAGCTCGTTGGATCCTCAATCTTCTCCAAAATGGATTTGAGGTTGGGCTACCATCAAATCAAAATCAGGAACGGGGACATTCCTAAAACGGCCTTTGTTACTCGTTATGGCCAATACGAGTACACTGTCATGTCCTTCGGTTTAACCAACGCTCCAGCCACTTTTTCTCGATTGATGAATTCAATCTTCATGGAGTATTTGGATAAATTCGTCGTGGTTTACCTTGATGATATACTCATCTACTCCAAGAACGAGGAAGAACATGCCGAACATCTAAGGCTAGTGTTGAAGAAACTTCGGGAGCATCGCCTTTATGCCAAGTTTTCTAAATGTGAATTTTGGTTGTCAGAAGTGACCTATCTGGGTCATGTAATATCCGGTAAAGGTATTGCTGTTAACCCTAAGCGAGTTCAAGCCGTCCTTAATTGGACTCCACCTGAATCGGTCAAGCAAGTTCGGAGTTTTCTGGGCTTAGCGAGCTATTGCCGTCGCTTTGTCGAAAATTTCTCCAAAGTTTCTAAACCTCTAACCGAACTCCTCAAGAAAGATAAAAAGTTCGAATGGACTCCACAATGTGAGCACAGCTTTCAGGAACTAAAAAGACGCCTGGCTTCTGCTCCCGTACTGGTACCGCCAGACTTCTCTAAGGACTTTGTTATCTACTGCGACGCCTCGCGACAAGGACTAGGTTGCATTCTCATGCAAGATTGACATGTAATTGCTTACGCTTCACGGCAATTGCACCCACATGAGGAGAATTATCCTACTCATGATCTAGAGCTTGCAGCCGTAGTCTATGCACTTAAAACCTAGCGACATTACCTCCTTGGTAATCGCTGCGAAATATTCACTGATCACCAAAGTCTGAAGTACATCTTCACCCAACCGGATTTGAATCTCAGGCAAAGACGTTGGGTCGAGTTGATCACAGATTTCGACTTAGGAATAACTTACACCCTAGGGAAAGCCAACGTCATGGCTGATGCGCTAAGTCGTAAATCTTATTGTAACAACCTGATGTTACAACAAAGTCAACCGCTTCTCCATGAGGAATTTCGGAAGATTAGCCTTCACATTGTTCCTCAAGGTTTTCTTTCCACCTTGGTGGCGAAACCTACCCTTACGGATCAGATCATCAAAGCACAGAAGGTAGATCCGGGAATTTCCCGCATCAGGAGAAACATCAAGAAAGGAGTTGCGAATTGTTTCTCCATTGATGGTCAAGGGGTCGTGTACTTCGGGAATCGACTAGTGGTTCCCAAAGTGCGAAACCTGAGGCGATTGATCCTTAAGGAAGCTCATGAATCTCCTCTCACCATTCACCCCGGTAGTACCAAGATGTATCAGGACCTACGCCAGAGGTTCTGGTGGACTAGAATGAAGAGAGAAATTGCTCAGTATATTGCTAATTGCGACGTCTGCCGTCGTGTAAAAGCAGAGCATCAACGGCCTGCTGGCACCCTTCAACCCCTAGCTATTCCTGAATGGAAATGGGATAAAATTGGTATGGATTTCATTACCGGTTTTCCCAGGACCAAGAAGGGAATAATGCTATCTTCGTCGTTGTCGATCGTCTTTCCAAAGTAGCCCATTTCTTACCTGTTCGTGAGAGTATAACCGCTAGTCAATTGGCAGACTTATACATCTCCCGAATAGTGTCTCTCCATGGTGTTCCTTTGGAAATTAACTCGGATCGAGGAAGTCTTTTCACCTCTCGATTTTGGAAAGTTTCCAAAATGCTATGGGAACCCGTCTCTCTTTTAGCACCGCCTTCCACCCTCAATCAAGTGGTCAAGTGGAACGCGTCAACCAGATCCTAGAAGACATGCTTCGAGCCTCTGTTATCTCATTCGGAATGGAGTGGGAGAAATGCCTTCCATTTGCCGAATTTGCTTATAACAATAGCTATCAATCTAGCTTGGGTAAAGCCCCTTTTGAAGTTCTCTATGGACGACGGTGTCGAACACCCCTTAACTGGTCAGAAACCGGGGAAAGACAATTCTTTGGCCCGGATATGATTCAGGAAGCAGAAGAGCAAGTTCGCATCGTTCGTGAAAAGTTGAAAACAGCCCAATCTCGTCAAAAGAGTCAGTATGACCGAAAACATAAGGCTATGACTTTCGAGGTTGACGAGAAAGCTTACCTTCGGGTTACTCCTCTGAAGGGAACCCATCGTTTCGGTATCAAGGGCAAATTGGCTCCTCGTTACATTGGACCTTTCCGTATCCTCGCTAAACGAGGAGAAGTTGCCTACCAGTTGGAACTATCTCCGCACCTCTCCAGAGTCCACGATGTCTTCCACGTTTCTCAACTCAGGCGTTGCTTCTCGGATCCTATCCGTGGAGTGGACCACGAAACGCTTGATCTCCAAGATAATCTCACGTATCGAGAGTACCCCATTCGCATCCTCGATCAGGCCGAGCGTACCACTCGACGTCATAATATCAAGTTTCTCAAAGTTCAATGGTCGCACCATTCTGAGGATGAAGCAACTTGGGAAAGGGAGGATCGTCTTCGACTCGAGTACCCCGCCTTCTTTCCGGAAGAACCCAAATCTCGGGACGAGATTCTTTTGAGTGGGGGTGAGTTGTCACACCCTAGCTAGTTCATGCATTAGAGTGTTGCATCATATTTACTCTTTCATCAGAAACCTGAAATGGGGATGACAGAACCCCCAGCCCCCTCTGAAACCAACTAGGGTTTACTAAAAA